>NC_140165.1:83859700-83864700 GCF_963971535.1 Notolepis coatsorum | reverse complement strand
CTTGGGGTCACATTGGACTCTACATTGACCTTCAAAAAGTCATGTGAAGAAAGTGACAAACACAGTCAAGTTTAACATCGAAAACTTCAGGCAAATCAGGCCCTGCCTGCCAGTTAATGCTGCAAGGATGTTTCTGCATTCAATGATTTTATCACACATCGAGTACTGTTTTATCAACTGGTCTCTTTCATATGTCACTACTCTTACACTAATATAATTACTCTACAAAAAAGACATAAAAGTATTTGATAGGAAACCAATTTCATTTCATCACTGTAATGTTTTAGAAAAACATAACATTCGAGAATTTCCAAGTTTTCAAATATACTTGCTTCATGTACAAGGTTCTGCATGGACTTGCCCCTCCCCCATTGAATGAGTTCATCCAACAGAAAGCAGACACTGGCATTACCACCAGGGCCATCAGTAGAGGGGACTGTAAGGTGCCTTTTCGGTATACTACCTTTGCAAAAACTGTGTTCTCTGTTAAAGGTTTTTTTTGTATTTTTTTTTGTATTTTTATTTTTATTTTTTTAACATAACATAAAATTAGACACACAAGCATTAACAGTAAATATCTAAAGTAAATCACAGGACTATACATTCCATTTGAATCAATATAAATGTAGTTTACGAGATATATACCCAATACTTGCTATCCAATACAATACATACATAATGCTCTTGCTCGCTCTCCCCCCCAGGACCCCCACTTGGATAATCCATCCATTTCATTCGTTTCTAACCAGGAACTACAATTCATATGCTAACCTTTATTCTCTCCACCACTTCTAACCAGATTGCAATGTTGGTTTCACTGACACCTAAAATTCTTGCTGTAGATATCTCTAGATAAATCACATCGAGATAGGTAAGAACCCATACCTTCCTGTTCTCTGTTAAAGGTTATATATATTTTTCTTTTCTTTTTTATATTTTAAAATAGTACACTCATTTGAGTAGTGGAAAAGGGGTAGGATTAAATAAGTGTATACTTCTTCCTACTCCTTTTCGAACATGTAGATTGAGTTGTGTTTTGCTTTTGTTATTGTTTGTTTGTATTCATTGCATGTTCGAAATAAAGATTTCAAATCAAAAGGTGGTAACTACTGGAATAGCCTACCAGTTGTGATTAGAGAGTGCCCTACATACTCCATGTTCAAGACCCATCTTAAACTGCATCTTAAGGCAAACCAGAACTGTGATAATTTTTAATCTGATTTAGTTTATGCAACTTGTTTATTGTTTTATTGCCGGCCCACACACTGGCCCACACACCGGCCCACATAATGGCCCACACACCGGCCCACATACGGCCCACACACTGGCCCACACACTACACCAGCCCACACACTACACCGGCCCACACACCGGCCCACACACCGGCCCACATTAGTGGCCCACACACTGGCCCACACACTGGCCCACAGACTGGCCCACACACCGGCCCACACACTGGCCCACATACTGGCCCACATACTGGCCCACACACCGGCCCACACACTGGCCCACATTAGTGGCCCACACACCGACTCACACACTGGCCCACACACTGGCCCACATACTGGCCCACACACCGGCCCACACACCGGCCCACATACTGGCCCACACACTGGCCCACACAGTGGCCCACATTAGTGGCCCACACACCGACTCACACACTGGCCCACACACCGGCCCACACACTGGCCCACATTAGTGGCCCACACACCGACTCACACACTGGCCCACACATTGGCCCACACACCGGCCCACATTAGTGGCCCACACACTGGCCCACACACTGGCCCAAAAAATAAAGCAAAAAAATAAATTTTTTTTTTTTTTTTTTTTTGGGCCAGCCCACTTTGGTTCCGGCCCATCGGGATTCGTCCCGAACGTCCCGATGGCCAGTCCGCCACTGTCTCTATCTCTTTATCTACCAGGGTTATGGTTGGCTGAAGGACCGTGTTTGTAGTGACGAGGGGAAGAAACAGTTGGTGAAGATCAAAGAGCTCCATCTGGTGGCTGACAGGCTGAACTGCACCCTTGCTCAACTGGCTATAGGTAGGACTGAGAGTGTGTGTGTGTGTGTGTGTGTGTGTGTGTGTGTGTGTGTGTGTGTGTGTGTGTGTGTGTGTGTGTGTGTGTGTGTGTGTGTGTGTGTGTGTGTGTGTGTGTGTATGTGTATGTGTATGTGTGTGTGTGTGTGTGTGTGTGTGTGTGTGTGGTGACAGTATTGTGCAGTGAGGTGGACAGACCAGTCAAGATCGATCTGCTCACAAGGTACTCTTTCCAGCAAACTGTGTGTGTGTGTGTTAATGCGATATCATAAACCACTTTTAAGCAAGGAGTTGTGTGTAGAGAGTGAGTGGTGTGTTGCTGTGTGTGTATGTGTTTATTTGTGTGTGGGGGGAGGGGGGGGGGGGTGCTCCAGAGCTTCTCTTGGTGTCAAAACAGTACATAGACATTATTCGTTATGCAATAATAAAGAGTAATCTTCAGGTGAAATGACTAGACCGTCAGGGGTTCGAGTCCCTGTGATCATAAATCACAAAAGCTAAAGTTAAAAGGATGCTGTGTATCGGTGATGATCAAACCGTGGGTTAGAGTCCCTGTGTGATCATATCTCACAAAGGCTATTTCACTGTTTCATTATTATCCCTTTCACTGCCGAACTACCAAACGGTTAACCCTTTCACTGCGACAATTCACAGAAGGTTAACCCTTTCACTGCCACACAACAGCCGGTTAACCCGTTCACTGCCACATGACAGAAGGTTAACCCTTTACTATCACACAACCGACGGTCGTGTGGCAGTGAAAGGGTTATGCGTCAGAGTTGTCCTAGCAGAACAACGGGTCGAAACCCCCGAACAGAAGAGTTGGTAGTTTCGGAGGCGTCTATGCTTTAGGCAACTGGCTTGTCCTTCCGCGTTGCTCTGATTGGCCACTGATCTACGCTAGTTTCGCCCCTACGCCGGTATGAGCGCGCGCATGCGCATGAGCCTAGATAATAATAATAATAATAATAATAATGCGCGAGCCGAGTCTAGGGGAAGGACCTTATATGAGGACGTAAGTAAGTGGCGATAAAAGTCAGAGACGAAGCCTCTCGACGTCTTCTTGTCATAAAAGAATTTGTGAAACCTGTGGTGCTCAAGTGGAACATCCCATGGGACGCCGTGAGCCTTCAGAGCTGCTCTTATTTGTAAATAGAAGAAAAGGGAGTTTTTCATTGTTCAAGAGTGGATATATGTTGCAGAACATGCCTGTTAATTACCTTTTAAATATCTGTTATGTGGTTAGGGTATGTATGTTTTTTAAATAAATGCCCAGTCTTGTGCTTTGTCACCACCTGTCAATCTGTTCTGTTATTGGTCCATGATGGCAATAATTTGATATAGACTTTATTCTGTCAACCTTGACAATGTATGGTTAATGCTATTGATGTAGACTCATCAAAGTATTTTTAAATGCTTTGTCTAATAAACTAGACTAAATATAGCCTATAGAACAGATTTTTACAGCCTAATCTAAAACAGATTTTTTACACATTGGTTCAAACATGATCACGGAAGGTGACAACCCTAACATGTCATGTTGTGTCATAACAGAATGAGTAGGTGAGTGTTAGGCCTACAGAAAGTGTAATCTATTGATTGACTTGCGCGATCTAGTCAATTCGGTAGAAGAGTGGTGGGCGAGATTATGCATGACCAGCCTGTGATCTAAAAACTCCTGCCTGTGGCTGAATAATGAAGCCCAAAGTCGCGTCACGCGCAAGAGCATAATTATTACCTATGTGTTGATGGAATCACGTTAATATAGAGAGATGAAAACAATACAATACGTTATTTCAATTGATATGAATAGCTATGTTAATATAGAGAGATTAACGTTATTTCGATTGATATGAATAGCTAGTTACGTTAATATAGAGAGATGATAAATTAATTAAACGTAAAAAAAAAAAAAATATTAACTAAGAGTGATTTGAACTTGTGACCATAGGCTCCACAGCCAGCTGACGAACAAGTTGAGCTAAGTGCGTCGATGTTAAAACTGAGTGACTAATGCATAATTTACACTTGTGCCAATTGCGTGCTTTGTCTAAGTATTATTATTCTAAGTATTATTATTATTATTATCTACCGGCGTGGGGGCAAAACCTGCGTGTGTGCGAGGGCTCGCGCATTATTATTATTATTATCTAGGCTCATGCACATGCGCGCGCTAATACCGGCGTAGGGGCGAAACTAGCGTAGATCAGTGGCCAATCAGAGCAACGCGGAAGGACAAGCCAGTTGCCTAAAGCATAGACGCGTTTCGGAGTACTGTGTGGAGGTTAACAACAGGAGCTTGTCTCCTCACTCTGAGGTTCCCTCTACTACTCAAACCCCCAGTTTTAAGGTTCCCCCCGTACCTACCGGCGACGGCTGGGGTATATCTGCCCATTTTGGTTCTCACCTACAGTATGTCTTCTTTTTTTTATAACTTTATTTTTATTGTTTTTCACAATAAGCAAACAATCACAAACAACAAGACATAACAAAAACACAATCCCGGGCTGCATTATTAGTGTCACTTTACAAAAATATACTTTTCACATGCTGAGTTCTCAATTCTCTTACTTTCCCTATAGATATGGTGAATATTCTTTACAACTATACATCATCCACCTATGTCTTTTTTAATGCTGTGAAGCACTTTGAGCTGCAATTCTTGTATGAAAGGTGCTATACAAATAAAGTTTATTATTATTATTATTTATTTATTTGTGCGTGTGTCTGTGTGTCTCTAGAAATGGTGGTAATATCTCTCTCTCTCTCTCTCTCTCTCTCTCTCTCTCTCTCTCTCTCTCTCTCTCTAGCATGCTGTTATAGTTTTTCTCAGTTGCTTTGGTGCATTTCTCACATCACTATTAACACATTCGGGACGGGCCACGTATATATCCGTGTTTCGAATCCACCCGTTGTGGACAGAGGCACGGATATCTCAGTGGGAAGGTTGTTTTGGCT
>NC_140165.1:83675006-83859500 GCF_963971535.1 Notolepis coatsorum | reverse complement strand
ACACAGACGCACAAAATGTATTCTGCATTAATAATAATCAAAACCCAGCTTAAGCCATTAAACCAATGTAGTGAATCGCGAAGCCAATACGCACACACACAGTCGAACTGGAACGCTTTACCAAACATACACTACCACCAGCATTCATATCTCATACGTTCATCTTCCAATCGCTTAACCATAACATAACTTACTTACCGGTAGCCAAACAACGTGTCCCCGAGTCCACATTCATGCACGAATCAATTTCAAAACGTTAGAAAAACGCTCCGTTTCCCAATTCCTCAATCGTCCAATGTCTGGAAGTGGGCCCATGGTTAACACTATATGGCGACCGGCGCCCCGCGGCGATTTAGGCCTCAGAGGACAGAGGATTGTAAACAAACCGATGTACTTTCTAAGAGCTTTATATATCATTTATAGTATTGCTATCTGTCCATTCTCATTGTCACTTGAGTGCATAAACCGTGCCTTCATAATGGCTTAAAGAAAATAAAAATCCATCGGTTGGTTGTCATTTTATAGCGTCGTGAATATAAGGTATATCTCGCTTTGTCTAGGCTTTTCTGCAGGAGGCTGCAAAAAAGGCTAAACGTTGGCGCCGTTATATCAAACGCCATTTCTGCTGTATATATACGAATGAAATAAAACAAACTGCGTAGCATCCGGACTATTACAGAGCATCTATGGATGAAATGGGGGCGGCGGGGAACGCCGATCAGTATTATTGATTAGCAATAGAGTGTGCGTTCCGGTAGCCAATGTCAGTAGTCTATCACGTTAGGTTATAAAACAATGTCCAATCCAGCTGTAATTTGGGGTAATATTATCCTACCGTCAGGCCATGTGATCGCCGACAGCATTTCCTCACCAGTCATCGGATTCTGGTAGATCGATATGCACATTGGCTAATCATAAATCCCATTATTCCACGCTGAAAAAAACTTTCGGCAAGCTGATCAAAGATGGAGGGGCTTCGTTTGGAATCAAGGCTCTATGATCCGCCCACAGGACTGTAAAAGCATTTATTTTTTTAAATCCCATCAATGATACTGCAGTGGAGCGATGGTGCCCCTAAGCGGATCTGGCCGGTACTGCATGTTTCGAAAATCAAATATGTGGAAAGATCCTGCTAGTGGATCGGGGACCTAATAAGCGTTATAAATATGGAATAAAACAATAACAACTCGTCACGAGTATACTCGTGGCTCTGGACCACAACGCATGGAATCGAAACACGTATATACTCGTGAACGGACGCCATAGTGTTAATAAACGGTCCATAACCGCATTCTATAGAAGAATAAGTCTTTATTTATCGTGCAGATTAACACATGCAAGATGAAAGACCCAACGGAACATGCGCGTTGCGTCACCTGCTCAGCTGTGCTCTGCTCTGACAGAGAGGGAAAGACAGACTGCCCTGCCCTCTGCTGGCGCGTGCTGTGCACTACAGAGTCGGCGCACAGTCTGTGACGTCACGGTATTGAAAATCATATCGTCGGTATTTCGATATACCCTGGTATACTGTCATACCGCCCAAGCCTATTCTATATGTGTAGCCTGTACCTTGGATTACGTTTTGCATCGCCAATTTCACCATGCAATAAGGGGATTTATCATCAGCCAATGGACATATCGATCTACCAGATGGCGATCGATAACGGGGAAATGCTTTGGGGGATCCCACCGGACCACGGTAAGATCTTTTTCACGTAAAGTACAGCCCAATCGGGAATTGTTATGATACTCAACCAGGCATTCGGCCTATGAGGCTAATGAGGCTAACGCGGTTATTGGTAATCAATAATCAGAAACGACGTCCCCCCCCCACCCCCCCCCCCCCCCCCCTTTCATGCAAACATGCTTGAGGATCGTGCCGATCATATGCAGTTTGAGTTTTAACTGTAGCGTATCTATAACCGAAATGCCATTGGATTTAACGTTATTAGCTATTAACCCTTTATCTCGGCTTCCAGGAAATATACTAGACCAAATCCGGTATAACGCTTATATTCACGGCGCTATAAAGTGAGAACGTATTGATGAATTATTTTTTTCTTTAAGACATTTTGAAGGGACGGTTTATGGTCTCAATTGACAATGAGAATGGACAGATAGCAATACTATAAAGTATAGATTTAGCTCTACAAACAGCCCCACGTCTGTTTACATTTCCTGGTCCTCTTGAGATTAATTAGACTCATCCCAGTGGCCGCGATTGTGTTAACATTTGCACAACAGTAAGTGCATTTCTCAAAACCATTAGTACAAACTGCAAAACCTAGTTGATAACCTGCAAAAGCGTGTCACTTGCTCAAAATGGATAGTTCATTCCTCAAAAGCAAGTATTCTGTCAATGAAAGTGTCAGTGTCATCAAAATGAAAAGTCCTGACACCATTGTTTATGAACAAGATAGTCAAATGGCTTTGTCATGTTTTCATTATGACCGTTCACTCTGTAAGGGTTTTCCAATGCAAAAAAAGTCAGATCTTGGTGACACTACCTAAAAATGCTCAAGACAGCACTATATACTATTTTCACAGCTATTTGAACCATTGCAGAGTAAAATTACAGTACAGTATGTACAGTAAACATGAGATATACTGCTTTAACCCTGTAGTGTACAATACAGTTTTTCTCAATTGCTTTGGTGCATTTCTCTGATCAGAATTAAAGTTCTCATAACTGTTAGTGCATTTCTCAAAACAATTAGTACAAACTGCAAAACCTAGGTGATAACCTGCAGAAGCGTGTCACTTGCTCAAAATGGATAATTCATTCCTCAAAAGCAAGTATTCATGTCAATGAAAGTGTCACTGTCATCAAAATGAAAAGTCCTGACACCATTGTTTATGAACAAGATAGTCAAATGGCTTTGCCATGTTTTCGTTATGACATTTCACTCTGTAAGTGTTTTCCAATGCAAAAAAAGTCAGATCTTGGTGACACTTTCTTAAAATGCTCAAGACAGCTATTTGCACAGCCATTTGAAATCTACAGTTACACATTGCTGTATTTAGTGAGGTAAATGAGTACAAGACACGTATGTTTCAAATTTTTTATGCATATGCTCTTTGCAATTTTAATTTGTTCACAGCATTTTGCAAAAGAAAAATACAAACTAATTTACAACAAACATAAGAAACACCCTTTGGCCTTTGGGTAGAGCTGTGCACAACTGTAAACAATATTGCAGTACATATTGGAACTGAATTGGAACATACAACATACACAGTACTGTAAATCATTCATTCACATCCAGACGTTCCTGTATGTCTGGCTATTGGATTCAGGAATGGGGAGTAGGGAGGGAGATATTCCACCAGCATCCTTTCATGTGCTGCAAACCACTGTGTGACCAGAATTGCGTGGTGAAAACGCACATTATCCCATACAACAACGTACTTGGTCAGATGGTCGCCATTTAGACCCCTCTCATTCTCAGGGGCTATGTCCCTGTAAAGAGTGTCTAAAAAAGTCAGCAGATGTTGTGTGTTGTATGGACCAATGTGGGGCATATGGGTGAGGACGCCGTTTTCTGAGATGGCTGCACACATTGTAATATTCCCTCCTCGTTGGCCTGGGACATCAGTGGTTGCTCTCTGTCCAATGCGATTCCTTCCACGCCTTCTACCTTTTGCCAGATTGAAACCCGCCTCATCAACATATATGAATGTGTGCAGCGATTCCCTGGCATCCAGCTCTTTTATAAATAAAATAAATATTATAAAGAAATGTATAAAATTTGCTTGACAGATTTTGACAACTAGTTCAACATATTTGTATGTAATGACTCAAGAAATGAAATGAGGACTATTAGTTTTATAGGGAATGACTATTCAGCAGTCATAAGTATAGTTCATTTTGACTGACATGACCTAAGCAAATGATAATGTTATAAAACAGCAGAGAATTGTATGAAAGCAATTGATGCATGTCCAAAAGCATTTGCAATTTGTTCGGAGGAATGAGAAACTGCTACTATGATGTGCACAAATTACAAAATGTTGTGGAGGTTGAACTAACAGTTATGAGAACTTTAATTCTGATCAGATAAATGCACCAAAGCAATTGAGAAAAACTGTAACTGCTTCTCACTTGTAAAATGCTGCAGTAAAGTACCATACTGTAAATATGGCAAATCTTTACTGTAACACTATTTTACACTATAATACAGTAAAGCTGTACATCTAAATGTAAAATGTAAAAAGTGACAAGTTCTTGTCCCACTGTAATCTTCATGTAGTCAAGTCAAGTCAAGAGTTTTATTTGTCACGGCATACAAGTATACAATGAAATGCGGGTGGTCTTGCCCGCGACGATGTGCAATACAGTGGTACAACATATAATAGAATCCAATAAAAAAACAACATTGTGCAATAAACAGGTAACAGGTAACATGGTGTGACATCTCGGTATCTGTACATAGTTATTTACAGAGCATATAGGACATGCTAGGTAGCTTTAGTAGTGCAATACACTGTTCCTGTTGTTATACTAATTTAAAGTGGCCTTTCCTCTTGGCCATAAGTGTGCGTGTGTGCGGCATGAGTGTGTGCCCGCTCTTGTTAAAGTGTTAAAGTGGCTGCTAGTGTGTGAGCGTGCACAGCGTGCGTGTCGTGTGTGTGCTCATGTGTGCTTGTGTGTGGATAGTTCAGTGTTCTGTGGCACTCAATGTTCATTGTTCAAGGCTCTGATGGCCTGGGGGAAGAAGCTGAGCCTAAGCGTCTCCGTCCTAGTAGCTGGGGTTCGCAGGCGTCTGCCTGACCTCAGCAGCTGGAACAGGCTGTTATTGGGGTGGTGGGGGTCTTTCATTATCCTGCAGGCTCTGGATTTGCACCTCTTGTTGTATAGAGCCTGCAGGGGAGGTAGCGCAATACCCGTGGTACGCTCGGCTGAGCACACCACTCTCTGTAGGGCCTTCTTGTCCTGTGCCGTGCTGTTTCCATACCAGGCAGTGATGTTTCCGGTCAAGATGCTCTCTACAGCTCCTGAGTAGAAGGACTGGAGTATCTTCCCCGATACTCTGAACTTCCTTAACTGTCTCAGGTGGTAGAGGCGCTGCTTCGCTTTCTTTACTACTGTGTCTATGTGTGTTGACCATGTCAGATCCTCTGAGATGTGGACCCCCAGGTACTTAAAGCTGCTCACCCTGTCCACGGTAGCCCCGTTAATCATCAGTGGTGTGTGTGTCTCCTGCTGTCCTCTCCTATAATCCACGATCAGCTCCTTGGTTTTACCAATGTTCAGGAGCAGGCTGTTGTCCTGGCACCAGCGTTCCAGTACCTCAACCTCCTCCCGGTAGGCCTTCTCGTCATTGTCCGAGATCAGCCCCACCACCACCGTGTCGTCTGCGAACTTCACTATGGAGTTGGAGCTGAACTTGGCCACACAATCGTGTGTGTAGAGTGAGTACAGCAGGGGGCTTAGAACACAGCCCTGGGGGGACCCGATGCTCAGGGTGATGGTGTTGGAGGTCTGACCCCCCACCCTGACCGCCTGGGGTCTTTCACTCAGAAAGTCCAGTACCCAGGCGCTCAGGGCGGAGCTCAGACCCAGCTCGATCAGTTTGTCCACCAGTCTGGTGGGGACTATGGTGTTGAACGCTGAGCTGTAGTCAATGAACAACAGTCTCACATAGCCCCCCTTCTGACGGTCAAGGTGGGAGAGAGTGCTGTGCAGTACCTGGGAGACCGCGTTGTCAGTGGACCTGTTTGTCCTGTATGCAAATTGCATAGGGTCCATATCACTGGGGAGGGAGGCACAAATGTGGTCCTTGACCAGCCTCTCGAAACATTTCATGACCACAGAGGTGAGTGCCACCGGTCTGTAGTCATTTGGACATGTTGGGGAGGGTTTCTTCGGTACAGGGATGATGGTAGACATCTTGAAGCAGGCAGGGACCACTGACTCCGCCAGGGATTGATTAAATATGGCGGTGAACACCGGGGCAAGCTGGTTGGCACAGGACTTAAGTATGCGTCCTGTTATACCATCTGGGCCAGCAGCCTTCCTGGTGTTCACCTGCATAAACATTCTTCTCACACTGTGTTCCGACAACGAGAGAGCGTCCCCGCCCCCCCGCGGTTGCCCCCCCCCACAACAGCCGGCGCGCCAGTGACGTCACTAGCCGGCGCGCCAGCAGCGCCACTGTCTACACCAAACCGAGCGTATGATACAATGGCAGTAGTGCAGTGCAGATTGGTTAGTGCTTATGGTAATTACTGTCCAATATACACACCTGTTCTCCCGACGGAATGTTTGAATTTACAGTCGTTCTCCCAACAATTGGCTGCACCCTTCGACCAGCCTCAGCCATTGTGAAGCCATGATTGACAACATGGTCCACAATTGTAACCCTAATTTCATCAGGAATCTGCCTATGTACTTGGCCTCTTCTTCCTCTTCCCCTGTTTTGTCCCCTTCCCCTTCCTCCCCACATCCTCGCCCCTCTTCCACGATGCTGACCTTCCATTTGTGTGTCACAGTATTGTCGAAATGGTACACACTATGTCCTGCTCGGTTCATATATGCTTGTCAACTGAGGGTTCATGGGATTCAGCTCTGAGTGACTGTGGAAAAGTGGCTCATCATTGGTTACAACTAATGCTTCACACAGGAAAAAATTATAAAGAAATGTATGAAATTAGCTTGACAGATTTGGACAACTAGATCAACATTTTTGTAAAAGTTTAAGTTAAAGTTTCTTTATTAGTTGTCATACAGAAATACAGAATACTTTTGCATGAAATGCTTCTTTCTGTTTTGCTCCTGAGAGTGTGCTAGATAAAATAACAAGATAGTGTAAAATAGTATAATATAAGTATAAAATAGAAAGTCAAGTACGTAAACAAGTGTAAACAACATTATGTATGTAATGACTCAAGCTATGAAATGAGGACTATTAGTTTTGTAGGGAATGACTATTCAGCATTCATAAGTATTCATAGTTAATTTTGACTGACATGACTTAAGCAAAGAATTGTATGAAAGCAAAAGCATTTGTTGGAAGGAATGAGAAACTGCTACTATGATGTGCACACATGACTAAATGTTGTGGAGGTTGAACAAACAGTTATGAGCATTTTTATTCTGATCAGAGAACACCAAAGCAATTGAGAAAAAACTCTCTCTCTCTATCTCTCTCTCTCTAGCTTGGTGTCTGCGTAGTGAAGGTGTTAGTTCAGTTCTTCTGGGAGTTTCAAACACTGAACAGCTCCTGGAGAATCTGGGATCCCTGAAAGTATGTACACTTGTCTCTCCTCTCTTTCCCCTCTCTCTGTCTCTTTCCTCTGTGTCTCTCCTTCTCTATTTCCCCTATCTGTCTCTCTCCTTCTCTCTTTCCTTTATGTCTCTCTCCTTCTCTCTTTCCTCTCTCTGTCTCTCTCCTCTCTGTCTCTCTCCTTCTCTCTTTCCTCTCTCTGTCTCTTTCCTCTGTGTCTCTCTCCTTCTATTTCCTCTCTCTGTCTCTCCTTCTCTCTTTCCTCTCTCTCTGTCTCTTTCCTCTGTCTCTCTCCTTCTCTCTTTCCTCTCTCTGTCTCTCGTCTTCTCTCTTTCCTCTCTCGGTATCTCTCCTTCTCTCTTTCCTCTCTCTGTATCTCTTCTTCTCTCTTTCCTCTGTGTCTCTCCTGTCTCAGTAATAATAACATCATCTTCTGTCTGTATCTCACTTCACATCATCCGGATCCCCCCTTCCCCCCCTCTCTCAAACCCAGCAGCAGATGCTAAACAGAACTATACTGTACCAACTACTAGACCTAATCTTACTATAGTATATAATAATGTTTTATATGTTCTTCATCATTATATAGACCTGTTCGCTGTATACGTCAGACTCGGTGTGCGACCGGGGCATCCTGGTCAGAACAATGGGGCAGACTACAATATATTTGCATTTGTTAGCCATGCTAGTGATCTCTAAACAATCAATCCATGCCAACGCTAGATATGCAAAAGGTGAAAGACTCACACTCACAGCCATGCTGATTTGGCTAAATGACATCCAGACGTTTTCGTTTTAAACAACTTTTAGTCAGGGGAGTGCCGCGGTTTCTCCATAGAGCCCCATCGTATTATTTTAGTGTATCAGCTCGCGCAGGTCCGAGGCAACTTAGTCACGTGACTCAGTTGGTATTGCTGATTGGCTCGAACACGGTATGTTTGTATACAGCGAACATGTCTATACCCCTAAAGGAAAGTCTTAATCATGTTCATACTGTATCAAATATAATCATATTTAAATATGTGATCATATTTCTTGTTGACATTATTAATATATATCTCTGGTTATTTAATATTCAGTAGAACATGTAGAAGTGGTAGAAGGCCAGGATGTTCAATCCCCAGTTGTGAGCTGGTGACTGAAGGGTGGCTGGTTTTACATCTATGATGCCCTTGAGCAAGACACTGAACCCCAAACCTGCTCCAGGGGCACTGCACTGCAGAAGGTTATTATTGATATGTGTTTAAGGACATTAGTGTAGAGGACTGTTGTGTATCTAGGAGAGATATGAGCCTTGTCATCTTCTGTCTATCTCTGTTTATCTCTCTCTGTCTCTGTCTATCTCACTCTCTCTCTCTCTCTCTCTCTCTCTCTCTCTCTCTCTCTCTCTCTCTCTCTCTCTCTCTCTCTCTCTCTCTCTCTCTCTCTGTCTATCTGTTTATCTCTCTCTGGCTCTCTCTCTCTCTCTGTCTATCTCACTCTCTCTCTCTCTGTCTATCTCTCTCTGTCTATCTCCTCTCTCTCTCTCTCTCTCTCTCTCTCTCTCTCTCTCTCTCTCTCTCTCTCTCTCTCTCTCTCTCTCTCTCTTTATTTCTCTTTTTCTTTTCAGGTTCTGACTCAGTTGACTCCGCCCCTCATCTCTGAGATGGATGCTTTGCTAGGCAACAAGCCACGGAACAGGAAGGAGGCTCGGACCTGAGGAGGAGAGGAGAGGAGGAGAGGAGAGCAGAGGACCCTGGACATGGAGAGGAATGAGACACAGAGAGAGTGAGAGAAATAGATAAGACAGAGAGAGAGAGTGAGAGAGATAGATAGAGAGAGACAGACAGACAGAGACATTTCTCTTTCTCTCTCGTAACAAGTGTTTAGAGCTCCAACCTTCAACTTTCCATCTCATAGGTAGCCCCCGATGTCGTGGGTTCAAGTCCCCCGTCACATATCACTCCCTCTCTCTCCTCATCTGTCCTGTCACTCATAAACCAGAAAATACATACAATATTCATTAGGATCTTTATGAATTATAAGAAATATAAGAAATAACGAAGATACTCAAATGATTCCCTTTAAAAAGATCCCTCCTATCTCCACACACATACATGGAAACATTAATATCTCTCTCTGAGACACATACATGTACTGTAGACATTAATCTCTCTCTCTCTGAGACACACATACATGTAAACATTACTATCTCTCTCTGAGACACATACATGTGTAACGGATGGTACCGCGAAGCGCAGTCACGATGGACTTCAGATGTTGTGAAGTGACTGGGGTGAGTAGCGGTGCTATGGGTTAAACTCACTCTCACCCTCAAAAGACACAAAGACACGTTACAAAGCAGTGATTTCACTTCTTGGTATAGCGGTCTGTGCTGTCGACCCGTGGTGCGGCAGACCATGGGTTCGAAACTCCCTCGGGGCATCGAAGTTTAAGGTGACGATATGACTACCGTTACACATGTAAACATTAATATCTCTCTGAGACACATACATGTAGACATTAATCTCTCTCTCTCTGAGACACACATACATGTAGACATTAATATCTCTCTGAGACACATAGATTACATGTAGACATTAATATCTCTCTGAGACAAATACATGTAGACATTAATATCTCTCTCTGAGACACATAGATTACATGTAGACATTAATATCTCTGACACAAATACATGTAGACATTAATATCTCTCTGAGACACATACATGTAGACATTAATATATCTGAGACACACATACATGTAAACATTAATATCTCTGAGACAAATACATGTAGACATTAATCTCTCTCTCTCTGAGACACATACATGTAAACATTAATATCTCTCTCTGAGACACATTCATGTAGACATTAATATCTGTATCTGAGACACATACTGTACATATATACATTAATATCTCTCTGAGACACATACATGTAAACATCAATATCTCCCTCTGAGACACACATACATGTAAACATCAATATCTCTCTCTGAGACACACATACATGTAGACATTAATATCTCTCTGAGACACACATACATGTAGACATTAATACATACATGTAGACATTAATATCTCTCTGAGACACACATGCATATAGACATTAATATCTCCCTCTGACACACATACATGTAGACATTAATATCTCTCTGAGACACATACAGTACATGTAGACATTAATATCTCTCTCAGACACATACCTGTAGACATTAATATCTCTCTCTGAGACACACATATATGTAGATATTAATATCTCCCTTTTCAAACTGTTCTGATGGACAGTGTGCCGTTGCAATTGAAGTCCTACTCCCCCTAGTCGACTATTAGAAGGTCTATGCACAAAAAGGCTGCCACACAAAATGGCCACCAATGGTCGCTATGATGTAAAAAATAAATAAAAAAAAAGCGATGGATTCTTAGACTATCGGTCTCTACAACAGAGGTGGCCTGGGCTGGGACCAGACTGTGGTTGACTACGACTGAGCTGACCTGGGACCAGCCACTGGGAGAGACATTGACCACTCCCCTCAGCTGAGGATGACGAGCTGCAGTCACCAAACCCTGACACTGGACCCAAAGCGCTGACCTGAGACCAGCTGGGTAGAAAACGATTAGAATGTAATGTTGTCGTTTCTGCATCGTCTCAACCGAGAACCCTCAGACGCTGAATCCTCCTGTTGTCAAGGACACTAGAGCTCCTCACGTGGTTGTCGAGAACCCCCCCCCCACTTCCTATATATTAGGTCACTTCCTCTTCCATAATCATAGATATAGATATCAGAAATACAAACTACCTAATGTATATCTGTGTAAGAAGCGTAGCCATTATATTCTCAGAGCCAGAGCCATACATAGACAGAGTTTGTCCTGGATGGACTGGACACCATGTTGCTGCCTCTAGAAGACGTGTTTCATGTAAATGAGGGATGTATGGACACTGGTATATCAGTCTGATACCAGGCTCAAATAGAGCCTCTGATACCAAGAACTAGCGCTGCTCGATTATGGCAAAAATAATAATAAAATTATTTTAAAAGTATATTAGTTTGAGCTTTATTCTCGACCAAAGGCGCTGCATTTAAAACACGAGACAACATGAGGACACGACCTGTGGTACAATAATAATTTTATCTCGATTATGTTCTTGACCGTGGGAAGACGAAATTGAAACTTGATTAACCCTTTCACTACCACACTACAGAAGGTTAACCTTTCACTACCACACTACAGACGGTTAACCTTTCACTACCACACTACAGAAGGTTAACCGTCTGTAGTGGTAGTGAAAGGTTTAACCTTCTGTAGTGTGGTTGTGAAAGTGTTAACCCTTTGTCGTGTGGCAGTGAAAGGGTTAATCGCCCAGCCCTACGTCAGACAGCCATGCAAAGTGACATAACGTGCTGCATTATAACACATAGAAGTCTATACTGTTCAGTTAACCCTTTCACTACCACACTACCAAAGGGTTAACCCTTTCACTGCGACAATACAGAATGTTAACCCTTTCACTGCCACACTACAGAAGGTTAACCCTTTCACTACCACACTACAGACGGTTAACCAGTAACAGTAATATCATGATTTGAGACATCCTCTTTCTACAGTGGTTACCAATGGTTACATGCAGCCATATTGGAAAAAAGACACCTAAACAAACACTGTGTGCGAGGCCATGTCTGTCTGTGGTTCTAAACCATCATAATGATTATCCCACATTACCTTAGCTGCCAATACTAGCTCCCCAGATATATCCAGCCTATGTGGGACTTCCTAGCTATGCCTATATGTAAAGACTATGATGAAAGCCATATACTCCTCCTCCTATACTGCCTAGATGACTGCTTTACCTTTAGAATGACAGAGCTTCACTGGGTTTCTCAAAAGCATACTTTATAAATGACCGCCAAATAGATCCACATTAGACCCCCAAATAGATCCAAATTAGACCCCAAATAGATCCACACTAGACCCCCAAATAGATCCAAATAGACCCCCCAAATAGATCCAAATTAGACCCTAAATAGATCCACATTACCTAATAACGACCAAATGGAGATTGACAGTGATGTAGACATTAATATCTCTCCACTCTCCAGGAATATACAGGAATGGAGTTTGGAAATATAAATACAAGAATAATAAATACATTTTTTATTTTGCAATACTACACAGCTCTACTGTCCATCCAAACATAGGAGATAACCAGTGTACTTTCAGCTTTGAGAAGCTCAGTGGAGCTCTATAATGATGCTATTTATCTACCTCTGCCTCTTCTCATAAACCCTGTACTATACTTATTATATACATTATATATACAAGACTGTTTATGCATACTGAAACACACTCATACAATGGTAATTTCACTATATGCATATTCATACATGAAGTGACCAGAACACACATGTATTTCATTCAAAGGGCTAATAGTAAGGGCATTTTATCAAATATTTGACCGATCTGCAAACTAAATCCTTACCAATCAATTTCTTCACTAATGTGTTTGTAAATGTGTGTAGTAAGATGTATTAAAAAGTTGAAGTTCAAATCCTGTATGTTTTTTCATAACAACTGCTCAAAGTTGAGGTACCGAATACCGATTTTCGAAAAATCTAAAATGTTCTGTTTGGCCTTGGGTAACTTGTGAGGGGTCAAACTAGTTTTTTTTTTCATGATTCTGAGTTGATTGCAATCATTTATTTTTCACTAAAATCATTCCTTTGTGGAAAAACGGCCACGCCCACCTTTCCTGCTCTGCGGTTGACTCTGCACTTGAGGATCTATCATTTACAACAGCCAGTGGAAGTGAAACTAGCCATGACAATCAAGTGGTCATGGAGGCCATGGAGGTTGGGGAAACAACCAATGTATTCACTCAGTTTGTTGGAGACAATATAGATTTAAACATTGTCTCTATTCAGGGAAACACTCCTTTCCATTCAATGGGTTGGATCAAAGTCACCTCTCCGGCACCATCTTTGCCAGATCCCCAGACGACAACAGCTGTCCACAGAGTGAGGTTGAAGGCACTTGACAAAGCTAAGATCCTGAGAGGAGCTGAAGTGAAGATTCTTCCATTCACCAACAGAACAAGGACAGGGATAAACACCATCACATTCTTCCCATTACTGAGCTCGCCTCTTCTGTGACACATGACCAGCTATTCCTCACTCCGGGCGATACACTCTGGGCAGCAGGGTGGGTGATCAAAGCCCAGGATCCTGAGTTCCCACACTCCAACTGGAATGACTGGATGAAGAGTATCCATGCAGATGATGTCAAGCAGCGCACACAGACCGACTTCCTCCCAATCATTGATGGTGACCCTAATGACCTCAACACCATCTTCACCACTCTCAAAGATTGCACGCGGCTCTCTGCAGACAGAGTCACTACAGTGACATTCGATCTTCCGATCTGGCTGAAGGCTGTGGACATCATAAAACAGACAAATCTACCTATCATTCCGAGGTTGGGTGGATTTCACCTGCTGAAGTCCTACCTTGGATCCATTGGAAACATCATGGAGGATTCTGGACTACTGGAGCTGATCCAGCTGATCTATCCAGGGAGTACGACAGCCAACCACATCCTGGATGGAGGATGTTTTGACAAGGCAATCCATGCTCACCTCCCCATCGATGCAGCCATCTATCAGCACATCATGAAACATGCCTTCACAGAGGAGGAACTCTGTGAAATGAGGACTTTCATGGAGAAGGTAGCTGATGGGAAGATGGGAGCCAGACACAGATCCAGTAGTGGCACTGTTTGAACAGCGGTTTGAAGAAACCTTCAAAAGACTTGCTGAAGGAGGAAGAACACCTGCTCTCTGGGTGCAGTACCACTACATGGTAGATGTGATCAAGGTCTTCATCAGAACTGAGCGGCTTGCAGATCACAACGGCCACCTGTGCTGCATTGTTAGCAGGATGCTGGACATCTTTGTGGCTGCAGGGCATCATCAATATACCAAGGGTGCACGGCTGTACTGTCAACTCATGAAGCAACTCCAGCCATGATTGGAGTATGAGCTGACTCCCTTCCCATTGTCCCTCTTCAGCAATAAAGATCAGAAAATGAACAAGGCAGGCTTTTCCAAGACTAGCCTGAAAGAGTTAACTGATCCGCTTGACCTCTCTAACCAATCCTGCTCCACTCTTGTAGTTGATGGCGGATGGCTTCTCTACATGGTAAAGTGGGAACAAGGTCAGACGTGGCAGGAGATTGCAAACAGTTACTTGAGCTACGTACAGCAGGCCGCCGCTCTCAGAAGATCATTGTTGTCTTTTATGGCTACAGCCGATCACCAAAAGATCATGACCACATCCGGCGCGCTAAGAAGCCATGCTGTGATCTCCAGATTCGACCGGATATGATACACTGGACACCAAGAGCAAAGTTCCTGGACAACACCAATAACAAGAGTGAGCTAATCCACCTCCTCTCTTCAACATTCAGAAAACATAACATCACAGTGGAGCAGTGTGACAATGATGCTGACACTTCGATTGTGAGAGAGGCATTGGCCACTACTACAGATGACTCTGTTGAGGTTAGTAGCATTTGTGTAGGTAGCCTATTTTATTTTTATAAACTGCAATTACTTTGGAAACAAAAGTATTCACTCTCGAGTATTTAAACTTGAATAGTTTTATCTGGTATTGTATAGTGCAATGCGCTTTGCATATCTTGTTCTATTTTCAGGTGCGGGCAGAAGATGCAGATGTGCTGGTGATGCTAGTACACCAATTCCAAGCACCAACCATCCACTCTTCTTCACAACATCAAAGGGCTCCTATGTCAGAAGGATCCGTGAAGCTCTCTCTGAAAGAAAGAGATGCTACCTGCTCTTTTGTCACACCTTCACTGGTTGTGATACAGTTTCTGCAATAGCTGGCCATGGGAAAACAACCTTATTTGACAGGTAATAATAATAATAAAAAATAAATTCTATTTCACTTTATATTTTAAACAAATCTCAAAGTGAATTTTTTTTGCTGGTTCTGTGCAGGGGACATTGATGAACACATGGACATCTTCCTTGACACACAAGCTACTAAGGATGCAGTGATACAGGCTGGTACTACCATCTTCCAGTACATTTACCATCATGCACCAGGTACTGCTTTGGGTGAAATTCGACACATGTTCTCACGGAAGGCAGCGGCAGGGCTGATCAAACCAGAAACTCTACCTCCAACAGAGGGTGCAGCTGAACAGCATTCTCCGTGCCTACCTACAAACCCAGGACTGGATCCTTCTGCAGAGTATGTCTCTGAACCCCAGTGACTATGGATGGACATTAGGTGTACATGGCTATGAGCCAGTCCCAACACTAGACCCCATGGCTCCTGAGGAGCTACTGCAGTTCACAAGCTGCAACTGTAACGGAGATTGCAGCTGCAAGAGGAATGGCCTTAAGTGCATCTCAGCATGTGGAGTCTGTAAAGGAATTTCATGCAAGAATTGTGGTCATGATGTTGGTGAGTCTGGAGAAGACTCAGAGATTGACTCCTGAAGTGATCAGCACTTGTAACTACTTATAACTACAAATAAAGCTACTTTCGAATTTAAATATAAGAGTGGGCGTGGCCTTTTTTCAACGAGGAATGATTTGAGTGAAAAATACATCATTACAATCAACTCAGAATCATGAAAAAAAACATAGTTTGACCCCTCATAAGTTACCCAATGCCAAACAGAACATTTGAGATTTTTCGGAAATCGGTATTCGGTACCTCAACTTTGAGCAGTTGTTATGAAAAAACATACAGGATTTGAACTTCAACTTTTTAATACATCTTACTACACACCTTTACAAACACATTAGTGAAGAAATTGATTGGTAAGGATTTAGTTTGCAGATTTTCATATATTTCCCTTACTTTAAAGCATGTTGGAGTACTTAAATTCATGACTATACTGTTCAGAATGCTAGCATACAGCAGCTACATGGCTATAGCCTACTGTTCAGAATGCTAGCATACAGCAGCTACATGGCTATACTGTTCAGAATGTTAGCATACAGCAGCTACATGGCTATACTGTTCAGAATGTTAGCATACAGCAGCTACATGGCTATACTGTTCAGAATGTTAGCATACAGCAGCTACATGGCTATACTGTTCAGAATGTTAGCATGCAGCAGCTACATGACTATACTGTTCAGAATGTTAGCATACAGCAGCTACATGGCTATAGCCTACTGTTCAGAATGCTAGCATACAGCAGCTACATGGCTAAACTGTTCAGAATGTTAGCATACAGCAGCTACATGGCTATACTGTTCAGAATGTTAGCATGCAGCAGCTACATGACTATACTGTTCAGAATGTTAGCATACAGCAGCTACATGGCTATAGCCTACTGTTCAGAATGCTAGCATACAGCAGCTACATGGCTAAACTGTTCAGAATGTTAGCATACAGCAGCTACATGGCTAAACTGTTCAGAATGTTAGCATACAGCAGCTACATGGCTATACTGTTCAGAATGTTAGCATACAGCAGCTACATGGCTATAGCCTACTGTTCAGAATGCTAGCATGCAGCAGCTACATGGCTATACTGTTCAGAATGTTAGCATACAGCAGCTACATGGCTATAGCCTACTCCTAGCAGGTATACAGGATGGATACAGTTAGTTAGAAGTACCGGATAACTATTGGAATAAGCTTCACCTCCTCAGTTAGTTTGAAGTACTGGAGAGCGGGTCTGTGATGTTTATGTACATGTTCTGTTGTACTGTCTGAGTGTCGGTAGTTGGTGACATATGCAGGAAGTGAGACAGAAATGAAAGAGACGTGCTTCAGTAAAGACATTAAAAAAGAAATGTAGTCAAGTTGTCTGACAAATTTTCTTGTAAATATAACATGGTGTCCAAGTTATTATTTCTTTGGGTACAATACGGTACGGCTCAATACAAACAACTGTTAACACTTTCTATGCCACTCATGAGTTTTCTCGGAATTATTAATATCTTGTTGAAAGCCACTCACGAGATTTTTTTTGCGATCTGAAACTATATTGCATCACGCGAGCCTACCCTAGTCTACCCGAGCGCCGCCGGCGATCAGATGTGGAAAAAAGCGCCCCCTATTGTCTCCCAGATGACATAAGGGATTTTGGAATGGACTCAATGAAAATGGATGGGGAAAAAAATCCTGTACTCCACATTTTCCAGTCCACTGATGCAGCCGGGGTTATCACAGTTCATTCTGGAGCCTCTGAGACCCGCGGAATCATGTGTACTACTGTATCACGTTGGATCTATACACTTATCGATTTTTTCGAATGGTGATCAGGAATTGGAATATACCAGTTGGATACCATCTATGTTATCAGTGTTAGGATAATCAGACTCATTTTGATGAAGATATAAGCTGTTTTGTGAAATGTCCTCTATCGGTTTCACTGTAAAAATCCAAGAGGAAATGAACACGGCGATTATCCGTGCGCGGCTCGAATGTGCGTGCGTGCACGTATAATATTGATCATCTAGCGTTTATTTGAAAACGATTCATAAATAGGCCGACAAATATCAACGTTCTGGAATATTCCAGTAAAAGACGATTATCATAGAATGGTCCAGAATGGACTGTTTTTTACCTCAAAACGGGTGCTTTTCAAAATGCTCTCAAACGGAAATGAAGCGATAAAAAACCAATCGGCCTTGACAGCACTGACTGGAAAAGGATTCTTTGATAAGCGACGGGCAGATTAGACACATAGCCACAATTTAAAACATAGATTAGGCGATATTAAGCGTAACATTGGCGCCGATGGTGGCATTGAAGCGCTAACTCTGGCGCCACCTTGTGGCACTGAAAGTGTTAAGAGGATGCAGACCAGAAAAATACTTTCGTCTTGTTTACATCAGGGTCCCCCATTTTCAATTCATCAAGACATTTATGAAATATACATGATTGACATACAGATATACAGTACTGTTGCATCAAGACATTTATGACATACAAATATACAGTAGCCTACTGTTTAACACATCCTGCGCCAAAAACGAGTTTACTCGTTATTGCCCGCCAATCCTAATAATGCCAACAACGAGCTTACTCGTTTTTATGATCGTTATTTCCTTTATTCGCTATTGGCATTCATAATTCATCCAGGAAGGCTCCGGGAGCCAGCTGGACTCTGTCTGATATTGCAACGCCTCAATACCGCCGCCTGGTGGATTTCGGGCGAGTTGCACTCCACTCTAAACCGGATGTGGCGCTCTGTGCATCAGGGAAAAGGTTCCGGCAGAGCTATCTTGTTACGTGGATCCAGACAAACACCTCGAGTGCATTGGATCGCTTTCGAGACGCAAGAATCAATATGCTTTCGGCGTTTATTGTGTCGTACAAATGGATAATGGATCTAGCAGATGGAAATAAAATAATTAGAATTTTTTTCCTCCAGACTCATCGGCCACAGGTAAGAGGAATCTAACGTTAATTCCAGCTCGATTGTGCATTTATTTCATTGCAATCCATCTGATCAACGTATGATGTCGTACTAAAGAAAGCCGTTACTGACAATCAAGGAATCATAAACGTCCCCCCCCCCCCCTTTCCTTCACGGATGATGGAGCATAATGTATAGCGATCATATGCATTTGCAAGGAACGAAACGCCAATCGATTATGTATAATATAACACGTTCTAGGAATTACTGCTCTACACTCTAAAAACATACTTATATTCACGACGGTACTAACACGACAATGTATGAATGGAAAAATATAACGTTTCCACATCCGGAACGACAGATACCCGATGTTGAATGGGCCATAGTAATGTCGATATAGCTATAATATTAAAAAAGTTATAGCCCTGCAAAGAAGGTGAGCGACTCCATGGGGTTACAGCACTGGCAGAGAGTGGTATAAGATGGGCAAACTGCGTGGCAGACAATGTGTTAAGAGAAAGATCATAAAAAATATGTAGGTGCTCTTGAGAGTGGTTTTGGAGGAGGGTAGGGATTCACATTACTTTACGGCTGTGGGTAGGGCGTACCACATTGTTGTGGCATAATTGCAAAACGTGTTTAGTCCCTTGTTTGAGCCGAATCTGGGTTGAACATGATTTGTGGAACTCCCTCTGGTGTTGTGGTCGTGGAATTCACTGACCTTTGGGAAGTATTTCGACATGTACATGGGTATCTTAGTGGTGTAGTGTATTTTGTAGACCAGGCCCATTGCAAGTTGCTGTACTCTGACAACCTAGGATGGCTTAGAGTAGACGACAAAGTGGGCAGGGGTGAGGTGTGTTTTAGGAGTAAGGTCAAGCAGTAGTCTGACCAGTTTGTTTTGTGATGTTTGTAGTCTTGTTTTTAGGGCATTTGAGGTGCTATGGTACCATGAGGTGCAAGCATAGTCGTGGTGAGCATGGTGTGTGTCCCTGCAAAGCACTCGTCAAACAGTGCGCGCTCCAATCATTTTACATGCTTAGTTTAGTTTATTTATTTAGCACATTATTTAAAAAAAAAAAAAAAAAAAAAACAGTGCTAGGAGGGAACGAAGCCCAAAGGGCTTGTACAAAGTTCCACTCCCATCCCATTGTCCATAAACATACGAAATACATGAAAACATGGTCTAGAAAATAAACTCAAAACAGGATCAGAGACATAAGGCAGTCAAGCACTATAGCGAAAACATGGAAGGTTGCCACGAGTCAATAACAAGATTTTTCTTTTTTTAAGTACAAGAAGGCAAAGGAGAGGAGAATAACATATGAACAGTATATAATGAAGAAAAAGAACAAGCAGCCATACAGTAGATGTAACACTGATGCACAGGAGTAACTTAATGTGTTGATGATTTATGATGAAATTAAATGAGATTTTAATTGTTTTTTAAATATAGATAAGGAGGTTGTTGACCTCAATGATGAACTTAGAGTGTTCCAGAGTTTAGGAACTCTAAAGCTAATGTTGAATTGATGGCTATGTCCGACAGAAAGGTAAGTGGAGTTTATTACTATGGTTTGTTGGATATGAGTGAATTTCTGATAAAAAGATGAAGACATGCATTACATTCATCCATATGTCATCACAATTACAACACAACTTGTGTCTTGTACATCAAAACATTTACTACACTACAAAAATAAATATGCCTGTAGCAGAACAAATACAATAAACACTATTAGTCTATTTCACATACAATACAATCATTCTTACTTTTCACTGGACATTTGTGTAAAATACTGTAGCGACCCACCTCGCTAGTAGGGAGTAGGTTTGATTGATTGAAAACTTTATTAATGTCTGAAGCAGTCTACTGCGAAAGCATGCAATTGGTCCACTGATGGATACATCTTGATAATTATTTGCCTATAGTGTGTTAATTAGACGGGTGAAATCCTCTTTCAGTGCCTCTGTGCCCGTTTTCTTAGGCAGTTAGCCTCACTGGTATGCACGCCATTAGCGTTAGCCAAGCTTCTAGGCCTCTTTTGGAAAGAATGATACAAAAATATATTATACTTTAAAAAAAATTGTGCATTCGACTATACGGCTCCTTTCGATCGATTAGTCGACTATTCGACTAGTTGAGGTCAGCCCTACATACATACATACATGTAAACAACAACATTAATGTTGGTCCCACAAAAGATGTTTAAATGATAAATTAATCAATATTCAGTTTTATTCTGCACCATTCTAAAAGATATGTGGATGTATTATAAAAAGACAAAAAAAAGTATTACTCTATAAAAACTTGTAAATCTTTAGAAACACATGAGGAAAGGATCATAACAAAAAAAAAAAAAAAAAAAAGGCCTTCAGCCAGACATGGAGGTCATGTAAAAAGAAGAATCATTTTGCAAAGATGTGTAAATCAGAGTCGGAGATGCAGTAGGTGCCAGAAGAGCTGTGGTGGTGATTGAACATGACAAAATGGAGGCTATTGAGACAGAGATGGAGGATAATGAAAAGTGGACTGAGAGTCTGATAATAAACGGTAGGAACGTGACATTTACACACACTGGACAGTGGACACTGTGGTGCAGCGTGCAATATGTGATGTCAGAGAAAACATTCAAGACTAGTAACATACTTCAGGCCACAAGATGGCGCCACTGGGTAAGAAGTCACTCTTCATTCAAGAGTCGGGAGTTTTATTTGTCACATACATACACGAGACATGCAGTGAAATGTAGGTGGCCATGCCCGCCTTGATTGTGCAAAAATACAAATAATAAAATAGAATAGATCAATAAAATAAAATAGACATGATAAAAAAAAAGTTATACAAATAAAATACAATGCTAAGCTTAAGAATAAAGGCAACGAGTAATATAATATACAAATATATATTATATAAATAAAAACCCTTTCACTGCCACATGACAAATGGTTAACCCTTTCACTGTGACGATACAGAAGGTTAACCCTTTCACTGCCACACTACAGACGGTCTGCGGATGCAAACTACCCACCATAGACAGCATATTCACCAAGCGGTGCGTCAGCAAGGCACACAGGATCCTGAAAGACCCCAGCCACCCAAACTGTTTGTGCTCAAGACAGTTGTAGACAGTGGAAGCAGTAGGCAGATATACATTTAGTATCGACAAGAGTTCACAATCCGCACAGTATGGGTAACAGATATATCGGTATGCAGTATATCCCTACCTGCGCTCACTAGTTATACCACTGGCCAGTATGGCTACTACCATAGTGTATTTATATATTGGTTTAAGAAACTTTAGAATGGAATATCTTTGCACTGCTGCTACACTGGTCAATGAAACTGTGAGTTAGTATGGCCACATTCAGATATATTTGGAGCAAAATTCGGTCAAAAAAAATCTTACACATTGTAGCTTTAAATTGGCACCTCTTCAAAGTCATTACAGGCCAAAATGATTCATCTTCCAAGATTGCTCCTCATATCTATCCTTGTGAGGTCATCTAGTAGTTAAAGCGGAATGCCACCCATTTGAAGAATTCAGGTATGTTCTTCCTGTGGCCCAGGACAGTTCAGTCAGTATCTGTGAACAAGTGCCACTCTCTCCTAAAGCTAGAATTCAGAGAGAGACCCCTCCGACCCCAGTGATGTAAAATCTGGTGTGGCTCCATTGACAATGAATGGGGCTCTGACTTTACAAGGTCATAAAACGGGTGGAGAACTAGGAGACAAAACACCGCCTCAGAGCACACAGGTTTTTATTGGTCCACAAAACAGAACTTGAACAAAGTATTAAAAAATATGAATCTTTCTTCACACACACACACAACTGTCACTTCCTCTACATAAATATACACTGTACACTACAGCTATTTACAGAGCAAGGAAACTATAAAAGGAGGAAGGGTCATCACGTCAGAATACCATGGTCCTATGCTCTGCTTGGTGCCAGTTCTATTGAAGCCTGTATTAAAATTCTAAATATACCAGCTATCTGAGGAAATAATACATTAACCAATATATCAAACGTTAGTTAACAATGCAACAAATTGCCAATGATTCTGACATCCGAGGTAATAACCTGTTTAAATGACAGCTCATAAAAGATGATCCCATTCAACTCAATGTCGGCCAAACTGAAAGTTTCCACACTTCACGGGTAACGTGATGACCCTTCTTTCTGTTATAGTATCCTTAGTTCTGAAATGATGACCTTTTCTTCTGTTATAGTTTCCTTGGTTCTGACGTGATGACCCTTCCTTCTGTTATAGTTTCCTTGGTTCTGATGTGATGACCCTTTCTTCTGTTATAATTTCCTTGTTGCAGGGGGGGAAGCAGAAAGAGACAGTGTTTAAGTTGGCAACACTGTTTCAAAAGACCATACCATCTTTTTGACATGTGGGTTCCAAATCGTTGTTGCTTTAATACAAAAATCTCTTCAGCATAATTATAAAATGTTCTACTGATTTACCACTTGCCATTGGCTTCCAGTGTAAATGGCTGCATTTATATAGCGCTTTTATCCAAAGCGCTTTACAATTTGTTCCTTACATTTGACCCATTCACTCACACATTCACACACCGACGGCAGAGGCAACCATGCAAGGTGCCAACCTGCTCATCGGGAGCAATTAGGGATTAAGTGTCTTGCTCAAGGACACTTCAACATGCTGCCTGGGAGAAGCGGGGATCGAACTGGGAACCTCCGGATTATTACCAGACGACTGCTCTACCTCCTGAGCCACTGTCTTTGTATTTGAAAATGTGTCTTAAACACCACATAAACTAGAAAGAACGTCACCACATTTTCTCACTAACATTCCATGCAAACATCTGACTAAAACACCATGCTAACATCTAACTAAAACACCATGCTAACATCTGACTAAAACACCATGAAAACATCTGATTAAAACACCATGAAAACATCTGACTAAAACACCATGAAAACATCTGACTAAAACACCATGCTAACATCTGACTAAAACACCATGAAAACATCTGACTAAAACACCATGCTAACATCTGACTAAAACACCATGCTAACATCTGACTAAAACACCATGCTAACATCTGACTAAAACACCATGCTAACATCTGACTAAAACACCATGCTAACATCTGACTAAAACACCATGCTAACATCTGACTAAAACACCATGCTAATGTAGCCGGTGTGATCTTGTCTGCGTTGTGTTTAAAGTCGATTCGACCCCTGTTAAGGGATCGCCCTGAGTGGGAGTTGAACCCCGGACGCCTGCGTCGCGGGCGGCATCACAGACCACTAAGCAAGAAGTGAATTCACTGCTTGCTTCCGGGTCTGGATGCCTCTGGGGAGTGAGTTTACTTGCAGTACCGCTTACCATCCACAGCCACGTCACTACTTGCACCCGTGACTGTGGATATACTGCGGTACCTCCGTTACACTCACCCCACTAAACTCACTCCACCCAGGGCATCCGGGTCACGGCACCACATGTAGCCGGTGTGATCTTGTCTGCGTTGTGTTTAAAGTCGATTCGACCCCTGTTAAGGGATCGCCCTGAGTGGGAGTTGAACCCCGGACGCCCGCATCGCGGGCGGCATCACAGACCACTAAGCAAGAAGTGAATTCACTGCTTGCTTCCGGGTCTGGATGCCTCTGGGGAGTGAGTTTACTTGCAGTACCGCTTACCATCCACAGCCACGTCACTACTTGCACCCGTGACTGTGGATATACTGCGGTACCTCCGTTACACTAACATCTGACTAAAACACCATGCTAACATCTGACTAAAACACCATGAAAACATCTGACTAAAACACCATGCTAACATCTAACTAAAACACCATGAAAACATCTGATTAAAACACCATGAAAACAACTGATTAAAACACCATGAAAACATCTGACTAAAACACCATGCTAACATCTGACTAAAACACCATGCTAACATCTGATTAAAACACCATGCTAACATCTGATTAAAACACCATGCTAACATCTGACTAAAACACCATGCTAACATGTGATTAAAACACCATGCTAACATCTGACTAAAACACCATGCTAACATGTGATTAAAACACCATGCTAACATCTGACTAAAACACCATGCTAACATCTGACTAAAACACCATGAAAACATCTGACTAAAACACCATGCTAACATCTAACTAAAACACCATGAAAACATCTGATTAAAACACCATGAAAACATCTGATTAA
Source organism: Notolepis coatsorum (assembly GCF_963971535.1). Taxonomy (NCBI): domain Eukaryota; kingdom Metazoa; phylum Chordata; class Actinopteri; order Aulopiformes; family Paralepididae; genus Notolepis; species Notolepis coatsorum. The sequence goes on along the minus strand of NC_140165.1, from coordinate 83,834,671 downwards.
AACACCATGAAAACATCTGACTAAAACACCATGCTAACATGTGATTAAAACACCATGCTAACATGTGATTAAAACACCATGCCAACATCTGATTAAAACACCATGCTAACATCTGATTAAAACACCATGCTAACATCTGACTAAAATACCAATATGGCAAAACTTTTCAGAAAACAATTGATTTTAGTCATGTGTGGTGTCAGTCCATGTGGTTTGTAAGACACTTTTTCAGATACAATGGAAGTGAGGAATCATCCGAAAATAATACACATTTTCAGTGACGGTAAAAGATTATGAAAAAATAAGGGCGCCTTGATTTTTGTATCAAGGCAAATATTACTTGGAGCCCATGTCAAAAAGACTGGTCTGGTCCTTTAACCTCTTTAAGCCCACAGCCCTATTTTCTGAAAATCCGCCTAAAATACATACCTAAGTAAATGGAATATTGCTCCACTTCTACAAGGTCCATGTTCTTGGTATCTATAGGGACATCTATGGACCTCAGTGAATGTATTCCCAGTGTCAGAAATATTGTGTCTATTACTAGGCTTGCTTAAAGGAAAACTCCAACATTTTGGGAAATTAGCTTATTTAACATCTTCCCTGGAGTTAGACAAGAAGATACATACCTTTTTTGTCTATCTGCATGCATTAGGCTTAGGGAACGCCCGCACCGTTAGCGTAGCTTAGCTTCATCACTGGAAGTGGGTCAGACTTTTACCCTGAAGTTCCCTACAGTCCCGAAATACACTCCAAAACGTTTGTGTAAACATGTTGTGACCTGTGTAAATATAATAAATAAAAATAAAAAAATAATTGAATTCGACATTTACGTTTTCTAAGCAAATATACTCTGAACAAATTTTTGCCTAACGACTCCTCTCGGGGCGCAGTGATTTCACGCAACGCAGTGCTACTTTCTAACATGACACCAGTGTTTGTTTACATTTTCATTTAATTCAAAGGATCCGAACCGATTGAAGTTTATGGATACCATGACTGTGGTAAGTTTTAAGGGGCTAGCGTTACACAATAAATGAGTTATAATAATACCACAAGTGTGGATTCACCCGCCAAAACCCTGTAGCCATGCATCACAGTCAGGAAAGGGGCTAACTAGGTCGATGGTCCAGCAACGTTGTGACTGTCCTATTCATCAATCTCACAATATTCGCTAACGTTAGACAGATGGAATACAGCCTTCCATCTAAAAACATAAATTAAAACTTACCACAGTCATGGTATCCATAAACTTCAATCGGTTCGGATCCTTTGAATGAAATGAAAATGTAAACAAACACTGGCGTCACGTTAAAAAGTAGCACTGCGTTGCGTGAAATCACTGCGCCCCGAGAGGAGTGGTTAGGCAAAAAATTGTTCAGAGTATATTTGCTTAGAAAACGTAAATGTCTAATTCAATTCTTTTTTATTTCTCCACGTGGTAAATACACAGGTCACAACATGTTTACAGGAACGTTTTGGAGTTGTATTTGGAGTGTATTTCGTGACTAGGGAACTTCAGGGTAAAAGTCTGACCCACTTCCAGTGATGAAGCTAAGCTACGCTAACGGTGCAGGCGTTCCCTAAGCCTAATGCATGCAGATAGACAAAAAAGGTATGTATCTTCTTGTCTAACTCCAGGGAAGATGTTAAATAAGCAAATTTCCCAAAATGTTGGAGAAAGGAGAATATGAATTATGATTTTTCTTTGCATCTTTGACAGTGAATAACACCATGCTAAAAATGACCAGACATAAGAAACTGCCACTGAGCTCGTTCATTACCTTCTTGAGATCACGTGTACTATACTATAGCTATATCCACGCGATTGAGTTTAGTTCTTATTTATTTATTCACTGTCCTTTGCAGTGTTTGTGTGGTGCTTTTATTTATTTCCGGACATCACGATGCCTCGTTGAGTCATGTAAAACGTAATTGTTAATGATACAAATATTGTCGTATCTATTATTATTATAATTATTTTAATCCAAGGATGTCTGTAGAATCGACATGAATGCAATCACCAAATGATTTCTCCCAAATGAAGCCCTTAAGAACACAGGCTTTCTCGTAAATCAGTTCGAGAATGAGGACCAATATGTCTTGGCGTGCACACTGGTCAAAGGAGACTGATGGACCAAAGAACCGGCACACATGGACTAATGAAAGGCAAAGGACTGTGGACTGTCCGTCTGCAGTGTCTGCACCCTGTACTTCTAGACTTGAGCCTGCAGCTCAAATAAGGAGTAGTTAAAGGAAGTTAAAGGGACTAAATGGTAACAAAATGTAGGAACAAATATGATTGAACTGATTAAATGAAGGTAAGCAGGTTTGAAATGGTTGGATAGTTATTTACTGAATGTGTCTTTGGGAAGTGAAGTAGAAGGATTTCACTGCACTGTCAGGTCTGACTGAGGTCTAATGAACTGATGGTTAATTAAGTACTTTATTAACATGTAGTTCCTCATTAGTTCCTAGGTATTTAATCATTATTATTGGTTAATTAACAGTTTGGTATAACATATAGTTCCTCATTAGTTTAAAGTAATGGTTCTGGTTCACTTAAAAAAAATGTTTGGGTCATTGCAGATGCAGCTGTGCTAGCTAACTCTCTAAGTATTATGTGGATGTACAAACTTCAGTTTCCACTGACAAGGGGGTGAGTACATAATGACCAAAATTATTAGTTTTAAAATGAACTAGTCCTTTAAGTACCAAAGGGGACATTTATCTTTAGTATTGTGTATTATCATTTATTAACTCATTCAGCACCAAACATGTAATATTACGTGTTTCCTCGCCAACGCTTGAGCGCCAAACACGTAATATTACGGTTTTAGATCTTTTCCCTCTGATCCCCGTTCTAAAACATCATCCAGATCATTCTGTGTGTCCCTGGATCGTTTGCCCACGTTTGGAATTGCAATGCCGATCGAATATCACCAGGTGGCAGTATCGCCTACCCTGATAGAAAGGGAACAGGAGAGTCAATGAATGAACCGGACTATCGAGACTCGCTCTGAAGGGGAGGAGCTCTTCCAAAGCAATCGCTAGCAGATCTGCTCGCCTCAAAACCTATAGTGTCCCGTAAACACGTGTAATTACATATAAACGAGTAATCGCGATCGCTGATGGGATCATTGGAATTATTCTTTTTGGATTACCTTCTGGCTAAGGTAAGGACCCCCTATGTCTATTTTACCAAACCTGAAACATGTTTCTGTAACGATCACAGTTCTGTGTTTTACCGGACGTAAAACATGCTCGACAAACACGATCACAGTTGAGTTAAAAACTGATAATCCCCTTGATTATCTTCCCCTTGATAATTTTGTGAAGGCACATGTGTACATGGTATATACCTTTGATTTGGGAGTATTTGGGGTTTCAGGGGATCAACCAGAACGGTTTGGGCTTATTGGATAACACGTTTTATCTCACGATCTATGGAAAAAGACTGGATTATCTTGGAAATGGATGATGTTTAGCGTGCAATAAACTACAAACTACAGTGTGTAGAAACAAACTATTTTGTACATGTTGGACTAGAAATAGTGTCTGTCAAATGAGCCATACTATTGTCTCCATAGCTATAATATAGAATACACAATAGTGTCCGCAAAGATCGTGAAATACCGCAGAAATTGTCATGAAAAGCTGGTGCAGCTGGACAGTGAAGGATGGGGGAAGCCTATGGCGCTCAATGTGTTAAAGGGGAAATATTATGGAAAATAGGTTACAGGTTTTGGCCTAATCTTTGTATGGATTTGGCAGACTGGAATGTTTTTTTAGCTGCTAGGGGAAACTGGTTTATGTACTCCTTGCTGTAAGCAAAGTCGTAAATTATTTTGCTGGCAGGAACACTGCTTACCTAATGTACCTGGGTGTGGAGTAGCCAGGCAGGGAAGAGAATAATGAATTTAAAATGTGGTGCTGCTGCTACACCCACCAGAAACACAGAAAGAGGTGCTGGAAAACAAATCATTAACAACAAATTTCTTTGCAAAGAAAACGTAATAAACATGTTCCACAGATTCAAGAAAGTTATATAAAATAGTGGTCCCCTTTAATAAATAATATATATTATTAATGATACATAATGTCCTTTAATAAATAATATATAAAAATAAAGATACATAATATGTCCTCTTAACTCATTGACCGGAGCCCCTTCCGGGAGATTAGGCCTAGTACGCCAGCGCTTTAATCAATGGGAGGACGGGGATATTTGCGAGTGCTTAAAATATATCTTAAATTATGGCTATGGGTCTAATACACCCGTCGCTTATCAATGACTTGCTTGCAGTCAACATGTACGAAACGGATTGTTTTTTCATCGGTACATTTCCGTTTGATACCGTTTTGAATAAGAGTATAGTTTTGGAGATTTCTAGTAATTCCAGAGACGCGATAATAGCCCTTTAGTGGAATACACAAAACACGTTGTCATTTTTCGGCTGATTTATGAATAGTTTTCAAATAAACGCTAGATTATCTATGGTATTGTGTCCTTATGCACGATACAGAAGCAGGCTGAAAAATCGCTAATCCGTGCCTTGCTCAGCGCCAACGGCACGCACACACACGTTGTGATCGCTGTGAAAAAAAACATCTGATTAACCCAAGACTGGTAACATAGATTCCTTACCTCACATCTGATGTTCTGCAAAAAGATTAATCCAATTCCTGATCGCCATTCCAAATATTGATCGCGTTTATTGATCCAACGTTGAGTGTCCCCAGTCCATCTGTTGTAACGATACTGCATGCCCAAGAAGGAAAACCTGGACCGGAGTTTATTTTTTTATGCACATCCCCAGCCAAACCAATCCAATGATCGGATTTTTGGCCGGTATTTGCCCTTTTGCGAGCTCAGACCCATTCCCAACGATAACATCAGGTTGAATGGATGAAAATTAATGGATATCGCTAATAAAATAAATAACGATTAAAACCCGACTATACTCGTGATTGGCGCTCAAGCGATGGTGAGTTAACCCGACTATCATCGGGTCAATGAGTTAATAAATATATATAATAAAGATACATAATATGTCCCCTTAAATCATTATTATTGTGCCTCCCTCCTAAAGTAGTGTTATTAGAATTTATTTTCTTTCAACAGACATTAGTCATGGATATTTCACTTAGAAAAACGAAAGTAAAAAATCGTCAGTCTTACCTCCATCTAAAGTAGTCTACTAGTAAGCTAGCAAACCACTGCTGTCAACACCACCATTCCTCCCAGGTGTCAGGCTCCCCATTTACCTCCATTCATTTTGAGAACCAAGTCTAAATATAATACTTCTTTTTTTTTATCCACTTTTTCTCCTTATTTTTCAATTTTTCTTCCATCCCAATTTCGCCTCGCCAATTCTCCCTTCAATTCTCCCCTCCCCTGTCTCGAACGTTGCTAGACTATGCCTCCCACTGGTCGGCTGCAGTGAGGACCAAGCCTTGCATCATGTGTCCCCTCCGGTACACGAGGAGGCAGCTGTCGCATCTTTTCACCTGAACAGCGCGATCTCTGTGTCAAGGAGTACAGCGCTTGAGGCTCACGCTGCCCCCGATACTTCCTGATTCTGCTGTACGCACCAACCGACCTGTAGGAGTCGCTGTCCACAATGTCCAATCCCCACCCACCGGCTTTCCCACCCCTAACACTGCCAATTGTGTTAGTATGAACGACCAGCCAAGCCAGTAGCAACGCCGAGAGCTGGGCTCGAACCCAGCATCTCCTGCGTTGGTGGCGAGCGCCTTGCCCACTGCGCCACTTAGCCGCCCTAAATATAATACTTCTGAAGTATAAAGTAACAAATTATCAATAAAGGAACTATTTCTTACCAACTATCAATTTATCACAGAATGTTTAGGATCTTTCCTCCAGCTAATCTGTAAAGACACATCAAATGTCAAAACAAACATATCCCCACCCACCGGCTTTCCCACCCCTAACACTGCCAATTGTGTTAGTATGAACAACCAGCCAAGCCGGTAGCAACGCCGAGAGCTGGGCTCGAACCCAGCATCTCCTGCGTTGGTGGCGAGCGCCTTGCCCACTGCGCCACTTAGCCGCCCTAAATATAATACTTCTGAAGTATAAAGTAACAAATTATCAATAAAGGAACTATTTCTCACCAACTATCAATTTATCACAGAATGTTTAGGATCTTTCCTCCAGCTAATCTGTAAAGACACATCAAATGTCAAAACAAACATGTACCTTTGACTCATAATTGTCTGTTTTTATTGAAATCTGCACAGCAGTAGTTTGTTTATTCTTCAGAAGTATATTTAAACGTGGTCCTCAAAATGAGTGAATGAGGAGTCTGACACCTGGGAGGAATGGTGGCGTTGACAGCTAGACTTTACATGGAGGTAAGACTGCTGTACCTAGACAAGTTCTACTAAAGTGAAGTATCCCATTAAGAACAAAACCCCACTGGTTTCAATAAGGAATGCTAACATGCTAACAGACCTGCTTAACACTTTCGCGGCCACTGGGATGAGTCTAATTAATCTCAAGAGGACCTGGAAATGTAAACAGACGTGGGGCTGTTTGTAGAGCTAAATCTATACTTTATAGTATTGCTATCTGTCCATTCTCATTGTGAATTGAGACCATAAACCATCCCTTCAAAATGGCTTAAAGAAGAAAAAAAATCATCAATACGTTCTCATTTTATAGCGCCGTGAATATAAGCTTTATACCGGATTTGGTCTAGTATATTTCCTGGAAGCAGAGATAATGGGCTAATAGCTAATAACGTTAAATCCAATGGCATTTCGGTTATAGATACGCTCCAGTTAAAACTCAAACTGCATATGATCGGCACGATCCTCACGCATGTATGCATGAAAGAGGGGAGCGGGGGACGTCGTTTCTGATTATTGATTACCAATAACCGCGTTAGCCTCACAAGGCCCGATCGGGATGTACTTTACGTGAAAAAGATCTTACCGTGGTCCGGTGGGATCCCCCCGAGCATTTCCCCGTTATCGATCGCCATCTGGTAGATCGATATGTCCATTGGCTGATGATAAATCCCCTTATTGCATGGTGAAATATGCGATGCAAAACGTAATCCAAGCTACAGGCTGCAGATCCAGAATCGAGCTAACATAAAACTCCATTGAAAGTAAAAAAAAATAGTCCACTGTTCGGCCACAGGGAACATTGCATTATTCTTCTTCTTCGTGTACATTTCCGGCGGACTACGCATCTAGGCGTATTGCCGCCCTCCACATTCTACAATATCCTTCTTCTTCACTGGGTATAATGGCAGATCGCGACCACAAAAGGCGCATACCGCCACCTACTGTACAATCCATTCAACCCCATAACACACAAAACAACAAACCCATCCCTAACATCATCACCCTATCCAAACCTAAACTATGAGTCACTCATTGCCTCCTGTGGGCTGACTCTGGCCTTCTTGAACACTCACCACCCCCTTCCCTAACTCTCTTACTTGATCACTCACAATAACCCCCTTCCCTATCTCCCTTACAACTTCCTCCAATGTCAACCCCTTCATACCCAAGTGTAGCACTGCTGCTTTAATTATCAACTTTAACCTATCTGTCCTACTGCTAACCATCGTTGTTGTATTCACTACTCCTGCCACAAAGGCCACTATATCCAACTTCTCCCCCCACACCCTCTCTTTCTCCTCCTGAACTTCCTCTACTGACAGATGCCCTTTTCTAAAACCCAGTTGTTCCCCATCTTGCTTTCCCTGGTCCTCCTGCACTATCCTTACTGCCAAATGCCCTTCTCTAAACCCCTGTCCCTTGTCTTGATTTCCCTGTCCTACCTTCCTAGCTGCCTCTGCATATGAAATCCTATCTTCCCTTCTCACCTGCTGGACCACTACCTCTCGTTTCATCGCCTCACAACCCCAATACGCTACATTATGCTTCCCACCACAACTACAACACCTCGGCTCCACTCCCCGGTCACAATCCCCATACTCATGCTCCCCACTACATCTAGCACATCTCTGCCCCTTCCTACATGACTTAGCTATATGTCCAAACTCCCGACACCTGAAACACCTCAATGGTTTCGGCACAAACTCCCTAACACTATATGCCAAATACCCTAAAAATACCTTGCCAAATACCCTAAAAATACCTCTTTCGGACTAACCTCACCCTCAAACTGAATAACTATCGTCCCTGTCTCCTCCTTCTCTGCACCTCTCTTCATCCTTTCTACACTCTTAATTTTCCCATTACGTTCGTTACTCCTCAAATCTCCTAACAGCTGCTCTATACTAACCTTAATTGGAATTCCACTAATCACCCCCTTGCAACCACCATCCCTTTTCTCCCCTACTATCACTACTCTACAGACATTCACTTTGCCAATGCTCTTCATTTCCTCTACCTCCTCCTCTATGCTCTACCTGCACTACACTTACACACCCTATAAACAAGTTCCCATCCCCCAACACCTTTCCGTACCTTACCTCTCCTAACTGCGCTTTAATGAGTTTTGACAACTGTCTCGGCTCAATATCCCTAACTCTGTCTTCTCCCTCAAATCGCACCACTACATTCAACCCTACAAAATCCTTCCCTCTGCCCTCATCCTCTGACCCACTCAAGCTATCTCCCCTCTCTTTCTTCCTCTTACTCCCCTTCCCCTCACTTTCCCTACTCTTCTTCCCCACCTTTTTCCACCCTTATCCCCCACTCTCCTCCCCACTACACTCCATACTGTCCCCACCCGTCCCCTTCCCTTTGTCATGGCCATTCTCATCCTGACAACTGACCGCCCTGGACCCCGACGTCTCACCCAGAGGGAACACAGGGCATAGCACACGTCTTCAAATCCCTTTTCCCACATGAACAAGTCATACTCTCTAAATATACAACCGCGAGAGAAAACAATTAAACAGGTAAACAAACTCAGACAAAACATCTCCAACTATTAAACCGAGCCGCCCGCCTCCACCACTGTCTCCAAGATGACGATTTGTGCTTGGGAACATTGCATTATCGCGATAGCGCCCCTAAGAGGATCTGGCCGGTATTGCACTTTGTCGAATTCAAAGAGTAGGGTACATCTGCAGTGCCGCTCGGCGACCTTGAATAGGTTATTAAAATGGAATAAAATCAATAACAACTTGCCACGGATATATCCGTGCTTCTGTCCACAACGGGTGGAATCGAAACACGGAGATATACGTTGTTCGTCCCCATTGTGTTAAGAACCAGAACACATTCAGATTCTAAATGTGAAAGTATCCCTTTAGAAGTTTCAGAGGAGCTACAATAAAAGGAGTAAACATTGAAACAGTAGTTATTCGAGCGCTCGCCCGGTCCGCGCACAATAAGACACAGAGCAGTTAGTTAGTTCAGATGAGAGATCTGTTAACACACACACACACACACACACCTAACTGTACATACATTCCCTCAGAAGCTATTCAGAAATATTATTATTCTCAGTCAGCGTTGTAATAGGGCACCGATTTAAGATCGTCCACCCTCCAAGAGAAAAAAAGAGAACCGACCTAGTCGTAGGATTTTTTTTTTTAAGTGCAGGACGTTCCTCTCCATGAATTAGTGGTCCACCACGTTCGTGAAACAGATTCTTGGATGTATACATATAGTTGAGTTGTCACCTGCTGCTGTTTCATCTTTATGGCTAAACAATTGCCATTGTATTGAAAAACCATAGACATCTTCCATAACAAACAGTTTCATCATATTGGAGGAACGACACATGCCTTCTGATTCATATTACTATTATTAGAGTTGGGTTGACTTGAGTTTTATCAGTATGCTGTACTGATTCTGTACTGCATTACCAGAGTTAAATAAAATAAATCATCTGGCTGCTCAGACCATTTCTCAGGATTGTGGGGGCGTGGTCAGATCACACTTGATTGACAGCTCCCTTTCAGCTAGAGTGGCATTTTATTTTTCCATTCAAAATCACTAAAACGTCCATTCTAAATGATTCTAGAGAGATTATCCAGCTGGTCCCAGGTCAATCATTCAGATGTCTTGGTCCCGTCTACTGCTAAGAAGGCTTGGCTCAGAACAGCAGCTTCACAATGTTAAGATGCTGTCTGTCACCATCCCATAGTGTCACTGTTATCGTAGGAACGCCATGGTAAGGAGACCTGAGAGAGAGAGAGAGAGAGAGAGAGAGAGAGAGAGAGAGAGAGAGACAGACAGACAGAGGAGGTTAAACAGAAATAGACAGAGAGGTCCAGATGATGTGAGAGAGAGAGGAGATAGACACAGAGAGGAACAGAGGAGAGACAGAGAGAGACAGAGAGAGAGAAACAGAGAGGAGAGAGACAGATAGATCATGTATACATATATCACACATATAAGATAAAATATTCCTTCCTTATTGATCTCCTTGGGGACATTCAAGCATCATAGCAGCATGGGGGAGGGGGAGGGGAGGTACAGGTTATTATACACAATAACTTAACCCTTATGTGTTTTCTTAATAATACACTGCTAATATTGTAGTATTATTAGTCAATACATCCAGTGTGTGAATGAGGTGCTTGGCCTAGTGACTAAGGAAGCAACATGTCTGCACAGAGACAAACCTACTGTCTGTGAAAGGAACATCTTTGTCCATTATCCACACAGACACACACACACACACACACACACACACACACACACACACACACACACACACACACACACACACACACACACACACACACACACACACACACACACACACACACACACACACACACACACACACACACACACACACACACACACACACACACACACACACACACACACACACACACACACACACCTTACCCAGTATGTAGGCACAGACCAGTTTCTGTGTGGAGGAGACATGGAGGTAGAATGGAACCATGGAGCTCGGCTCAGTGTGCAGGGGGAGCAATAACACTGTCACACACACCACCCCCACCACCACACACACTGCAAACTGGGACGGACTCCGCGGGGCTGGGGAGAAAACACACAAATTAACACAAACAAACACACACACACACACACACACACACTGCGAATGGTTGATTTGAATTTTTTTTGGTAAAAAATCAAGCACTTTAAGCACTTCAAGGACCGGTCACAGTGTATCTCTGACCTGAGGTCAGCTGTAGAACCCTGTTCTAGACGAGTCACAGTGTATCTCTGACCTGAGGTCAGCTGTAGAACCCTGTTCTAGACGAGTCACAGTGTATCTCTGACCTGATGAGGCAGTCTGCTGGAGACTTCCTGCTGTCCTCTGTGTGGGGACCAGTAGAGGAGACAAAGGTCCTAACGGTGCCAGTGCTCTCTGGTTACTCCTCTTCTCCTCCGCTCCTCCTCCTCCTCTCTTCCTCCTTCCCTCCTCCTCCTCCTCCTCGTCTCCTCCTCCTCCATCTTCTCCTCCCTCCTCTCCTCCTCTCAGCTCCGCCCAGATCTCCTTTCCTCCCACCTGCCCCCCCCCTCTCACATCCATGCGGAACCGGTCTCTCCGGCCCCAGTTCCTAGGGGACACGTCCTGGTGGCGCACGACCCTGGGGAGAAAAGGGAAGTTATATCATAGGAGTCAGGAGATTAGCGAGGCTAATGGTGCGGTCGGTCCTCGTCGAGTCTGGTTTGTACACCTTTTCAAGGCAAAATGCAAGCACTTTTCAAGCATTTTCAAGCTGCATTTTCAAGATTTTCCAACATCTTATGCGGCTGTGGTAAATTAAATATTTACCCAAAATGATCATTTCACTTCTTCCATCACATTAAATCAGATGTTATTGTGCTATAAACAACCAAAATTATGTAGAGTTGGCATCATATATAACCTGGCTGAGCCGATGTGTTATGCAGTAACGTACTGTATATCTGTATGTCGTGTATGTTATAAATGTCATGATGAATTGAACATGGGGGACCCTGATGTAGGGCTGGGCGATATGGCCTCTAAATGATATTGTGATATTTTTTGGCCATATCACGATATTTTGACATTTCCTCTAAACTAAAGCACTTAAAAATGCTTGATTTAACCCTTTGATGCATACAGTCACGCCAATATGATGATTATAATAAGTCCCTGCAACATATGTTTGCATTAGTAACCATGAAGATGCTTTAAAAAATAATTGAATTAAAATGTACTAAGAGTAGTCTACTGACACACTAATAAAAAAAATTATTTACATCTAAGGCTACGTTTAGACGGAGAGAGTCTGAACAGAAACCGCAAAAGTCGTCTTACGGTCTCACTTTTAATTTTGCGTTTAGACTAGCGTTTTGGGATGGAATTCTGCGTGCAGACGAGGCTGTAACGACGGAGCCCCACTGTCACACGATTGGCGCGTATGTCACATGACGTGCTGTGAAGACCCGCCCTACTCTGCCTCTGATTCGCAGACTGTGGGTGGGGAATGTGATTGGACCAAAGCTGAGTCACTCACAGACAGTGGGTCCAGTACTAATAGTTGTGATAGCCGCGGGACAGATTCTTGTGTATTTAAAAGTACTACCAATGTAGCCTTCAGGTGATCGCCATGGATAGAATCAGACATGCTTTGTTTACGCTTCTAGGCTACTGGCGCATGCCTGTGATGTAAGCAGTACGCGCGACGAGAGCCTTGACAACCCTTTCATCATCGTTTTATGCGGTTTGACAGTTTAGATGAGAGCGCAAAGGTTTATCGTTTCTAGGAATTCCACCCTGGAAGGTGGTCTCACTTTTTTACGGTTTCACCCCGTAAAAACGCAGTTTCCGTATAAACGAAAGGCACATCCGAAAAAATATTTTTGCGGATTCACCTGCTAGCATTTCCGTCTAAACGGGGCCTAAGACCATTTATATAAAAACTCTTGGGTGCCTAAGACTTTTGCACAGTACTGTGTTTTCTATCCACTTTAGCCAAACATACACATATATATATACACACTACTGTGAGAAAATAATAATCACACACAAAGGGATTGATTGATTGATTGAAAACTTTATTAACAGATTGCAGAATGGGTACAGTACAGTACAGCTCAATACATACAATTGTTAAGGGGATGTAGACCAGAGAAAGACTTTCGTCTTGTTTACATCAGGGTCCCCCATTTTCAATTTATCGTAACATATATGACATACATGACATACAGATAGACAGTACTGCTACATCTATATATTTATGACATACCAGATTTGTAAATACAGTACTGTTTGTGATACAAAGAGAGTCCAGAAAAAAAAGTATATACATTTGACGTAGAAACTGTACATTGGATTGGGTAGGTGGGGGGGGGGGGGGGGGGGGGGGGACTGTACATTGGAGGTGGTTGGGGTTGGGTAGGAGTGGGGGGGCGGGAGGTTGGGTAGGAGGGGTGGGTGGGGGACACTGTACACTGTACAACTGTACAAACAAAACTGTACATTGGAATATTGACAAGACCATACTTGGTAATTTACTGTACATTTACAGGGGCCAGTTTCGAATTGCAGTCTCCCGTAGGTGTTTTTTTAGAGTGTTTTTGAAAGTGGGTAGTGATTCACATTCCTTTACAGCTTTGGGTAGGGCGTTCCACATTGATGTGGCATAATTGCGAAACGTGTTTAGTCCCTTGTTTGAGCCGAATCTGGGTTTAACATGATTTGTGGAGCTCCCTCTGGTGTTGTGATCGTGGTATTCACTGACCTTTGGGAAGTATTTTGACATGTACATGGGTACCTTGGTCGTGTAGTGTATCTTGTAGACCAGGCCCATTGCAAGTTGCTGTACTCTGTCGTCTACTCTAAGCCATCCTAAGTTGTCAAAGTGGGCAGGGGTGAGGTGGGTTCTAGGAGTAAGGTCAAGCAGTAGTCTGACCAGTTTGTTTTGAGATGTTTGTAATTTTGTTTTTAGCGCCTTTGAGGTGCTTTGGTACCATGAGGTGCAAGCATAGTCGTAGTACCCTTGAATGAGTGCTCCTGCCAGAGTCTTCAGGGTATTCTTGTTTACCAGTGAGGAGATCCGGTACAAGAATCGAGTTCGTTGGTTGACTTTTTTTATTACATTGGATGCCATTTTGTCACAGGAAAGATTTGCCTCTAGGATGGAACCCAGGTAGGTAATATCTTCTTTCCTCGTGACAATATTGTCACCCACTGTAACTGAGAAGCCGTCGGTCTTGCTGAGTTTGTTATTTGAACCGAAGAGAATGGACTCTGTTTTGCCCATGTGTAATGATAGTTTGTTATCAGCAAGCCATATGCAGATTTTGCCTAGTTCTGAGCTGAGGGTTTTTTCAACCTGTAACTTGTTCTTGTCAGAGACCAGCAGGGCTGAGTCGTCCGCAAACAGGAACAAGTTGCAGTCACAAGCTGACGACATGTCATTTGCATAAATTAGGAACAGTAGCGGACCTAGTATGCTTCCTTGTGGAACACCACAGCTTACTGTGAGGGGGGGGGATAGGGTACCGTTTACCTCCACCATCTGCTCTCTCCCCTCCAGGTAGGATTGCATCCAGCTCACTGATAGACTATCAAAACCAATTGCTTTTAGCTTGTCAATCAGAATGGTGTGATTGACAGTGTCGAAGGCCTTTTGTAGGTCCAGCATGACCATGTCGCAGTATTTGCCCGCGTCCACCTCTTGTTTGATGTGGTTGTTTAAATAGAGAAGGCATGTGTCAGTGGAGTGGGATGTTCTGAAGCCAGATTGGAATTCGTAGATTAGATTTTTTTCCGCAAGGTATTTTTCGACCTGTTCGTATACAATTTTTTCCATGACTTTCGAGATGGAGGTAAGGATAGAAACAGGGCGGTAGTTGCCTGGGTCTAATTTACTGCCTTTTTTGTGCAGAGGGGTCATTCTCGCGATTTTGAAGTCCTTGGGGACGTGTCCCTGTTTTATGGAGAGGTTTATTATGTGTGTGATGACTGGGGTGATGGCGGCTGCTGAGTCTCTGAGGAATTTGGAGGGGATGTTGTCATGGCCAGTGGCCTTGTTAGGTTGGAGGGCGCTCAGTTTTTTTGAGTACCTCATCTGTTGTTACCATTTCCAGTTTGAAGTCGTCTTTGTGAACCCCTAGGTTCTTGTAGTATGCTACTATGTGTTCTACCCCATAATGCCCTGAGTGGGAGGGTAGTTTGTTTACCAGTGTTGTGGCTATGTTTGTGAAGAAACTATTTAAGTAATTGGCTACATCCAGCTTTTCTGTGATGAGCGTGTTGTCCGTCTTTATGTTTATGTTTGAGAATCTGGTTTTAAGTTTTTTACTGCAGCATAGTTTGTTATTGAGTAATTTCCAAAGTTCACGTGGTTTGTTTTTGTTTTCCTCGGTTTTGTCATTGATGATTTTTTTTTGCTGTTCTGATCATGGAGTTTACATCATTTCTTAGTCTGTTTCTTTCCAGTTTGAGTTCAGTCACGTGGGCTTGGAGTTCACTGCTCGTGCTTATGTTAAGCTTTGACTGACTTTTACGAAACTCAGAGCATTTTTTGTCTCTGGTTTTCATAGCGGTCAGTATTTCAGCGTGCATCCACGGCTCAGCGCGATTTTTTACCCTGGTGGTTCTTAGGGGGGCCATGTTGTTTAGTATCGTTGAAAATTTTGTTTTGAAGCCAAGATAATGGCTTATAGCAGACTTAATGATTTTAGAATATTTCAGATAATGAAATTAAATGTTTATATCATCAACTATCCAGTTAGTATTTATACTGTAACGTTCGGCTACTTTAAATCATTGAATGTAGAGAGAGAGAGAGAGAGAGAGATTGATTGATTGAATTGATTGATTGAAAACTTTATTAACAGATTGCAGAATGGGTACAATACAGTACAGCTCAATACACACAATTGTTAAGGGGATGCAGACCAGAGAAAGACTTTCGTCTTGTTTACATCAGGGTCCCCCATTTTCAATTCATCAGGACATATATGACATACATGACATACAGATAGTCAGTACTGCTACATCTATACATTTATGACATACCAGATTTGCAAATACAGTACTGTTTGTGATACAGAAGGAGTCAGGAAAAGGGAGTATATACATTTGACGTAGAAACTGTACATTGGAGGAGGTTGGGTGGGGGGGGGTTGGGTACACTGGGATATTGACAACCATACTGGGTAATCTACATTGGAGGTGGTTGGGGGGGGGGGGGCACACTGTATAAACAAGCAAAACTGTACATTGAGGGGGGGGGGGGGGAGACACTGTACAAACAAACAAAATTGTACATTGGACTATTGACAAAACCATACTAGGTAAATGACTGTACATTGGCAAAACTGTACATTGAGGGGGGGGGGGGGACACTGTACAAACAAACAAAATTGTATATTGGACTATTGACAAAACCATACTAGGTAAATGACTGTACATTGGAGGGGGTTGGGTTAGGATATTTACAGGGGCCAGTGTTGAATTGCAGTCTCCCGTAGGTGTCCCTTGAGAGAGGTTTTGAAAGTGGGTAGTGATCCACATTCCTTTACAGCTTTGGGTAGGGCGTTCCACATTGATGTGGCATAATTGCGAAACGTGTTTAGTCCCTTATTTGAGCCGAATCTGGGTTTAACATGATTTGTGGAGCTCCCTCTGGTGTTGTGATCGTGGTATTCACTGACCTTTGGGAAGTATTTTGACATGTACATGGGTACCTTGGTCGTGTAGTGTATCTTGTAGACCAGGCCCATTGCAAGTTGCTGTACTCTGTCGTCTACTCTAAGCCATCCTAGGTTGTCAAAGTGGGCAGGGGTGAGGTGGGTTCTAGGAGTAAGGTCAAGCAGTAGTCTGACCAGTTTGTTTTGAGATGTTTGTAATTTTGTTTTTAGCGCCTTTGAGGTGCTTTGGTACCATGAGGTGCAAGCATAGTCGTAGTACCCCTGAATGAGTGCTCCTGCCAGAGTCTTCAGGGTATTCTTGTTTACCAGAGAGGAGATCCGGTACAAGAATCGAGTTCGTTGGTTGACTTTTTTTATTACATTGGATGCCATTTTGTCACAGGAGAGATTAGCCTCTAGGATGGAACCCAGGTAGGTAATTTCATCTTTCCTTGTGACAATATTGTCACCCACTGTAACTGAGAAGCCGTCGGTCTTGCTGAGTTTGTTATTTGAACCGAAGAGAATGGACTCTGTTTTGCCCATGTGTAATGATAGTTTGTTATCAGCGAGCCATATGCAGATTCTGCCTAGTTCCGAGCTGAGGGTTTTTTCAACGAGAGAGAGAGGGCGAGAACGCGCGAGAGCCCCCCCCTCGGGTTTTGTTCTAGGTTTGCGTTTTGATCGTCTAAGCTGCCGTAGGTGATGATGTCACACTCGAATGTAAACAGGAATAGTTTAACACACGGAGATGGAAACTGGATGATATAAAGAAACAAATAACCAATAAATATGAAGTTATGTTTAAACTTCTGTTGTCAAGCGTTGTCAATATAACCCACCCCCTTTCCTCACGAATGGAACTAGTGTTGTGGAGTCCGCTTTGAGCATTTTCCAGGGTTAGCAGCTAACGCTAGTTAGGTTAGCATAGTCCTCATGGATAACTTGGTTAGCAGCTAACGTTAGCCCATTGCTCGAGTTTGTAATTCCAATAGTGTATTCTGCCTGTTACTTGACTATTTCGATTATTGAAGTGGTATTTTTATAACGAACATTTACGGAGACAGGTGTGGAGTCTTGTAGTCTCAAACTTAGTAGTACCTGGCGAGCCAGGTCGAAAACACGTTAATAACATCCATGCTCATTGGCTCACCTTTCATGTGGCTCGAAAGATGGTAAAGATCTGCAAGTCCTTTCTGCATATGTTGCACACGGCTACTCTGGGATTTTCTCCTCTTTTTAACCATGACTTATATTTTATATCTCCAAGCCAGAGCTCATTAAAACGACAGCCTCCCGGCATGTTGGCCACACACACACGCGCGCGCGCTGTTCTCAGATGGCACAGGTAAAAAAAACACTACAGGTCGAGCCCAGCCACATTTCATTTTGCGTGAAAGGCGAACACAAAATAGGCTCGCTCGAAGTCGCTCCGACTTATTTAATTTCTTTGTCTAAAAAAAAAACTATTCAGTCAGATAGCGATTTATTATGAAAGTATAAAGTGCAATTACAATTTCAATAACTTTCCAGCACTTTATACACAATTCAAGCACATTTAAAACCTTGAAAACAGCACATTGAAATACAAGCATTTTCAAGGATTTCCAGCACCCGTACAAACCCTATTATGTATCATGTAATGATGGTAAATGCAAGGTGACAGCTTGTGTGCTAGTTAGGTTGTAAAGTGAGGACCATCAGATTCAAGGCAGCAGATTCAACTTTTTTTTTTCTTCATGCAGATAGTTTGAGTGACCTGCATACCATTTGATTGTGTAATTAAAGATATACATGATGTATATTATTACATTACTATATTGAGGTGAGGTAGAAGACATACAGTAAGCATGTGGGGGAAGTTACTCTAAATCCTCAAGGGTTCCTCCTGGTCCTGCTGCTCCTACATTTAAGTACTGTACCAGTAGGAACCATTCAATATTTTGTACAGATTCATACAAGGAAGTTACACTGTAAGTTCCTGGAAATTACAGGGTAAATGTCTGGGAAGTTATCTATCTATCTGCGTTTCCCAAACTTAGGGTCGCGACCCAAAATGGGTTGCCAATAAAAAATATATATATATATTTTAATAAATTATTTTTATTTTAATTTATTTTTTTTTATATAAAAAAGCTGTAGATGTGTTGATTCAGTTTGGCACCACATACTTATGTGAATCTGGGTTTTTTACTCTAGCATACCTGAAAAACAAATACAGAAACAGACTAAATGCTCAGCATGACCTCAGAATAGCACTTTCAAAAACCAAGCCCAGAATAGATCTGCTGGTTGAAAACTTCAACCAGCCACATACCTAGGGTTGGGCACCGAAAACCGGTTCTAATTAGGAACCGGTTCCTAACTTCCGGTTCTGGAACCGGAAGTAACATATCTGCATTTCGGAACTAGGCAAAATCTGCATATGGCTCGCCGACAACAAACTATCATTACACATGGGCAAAACAGAGTCCATTCTCTTCGGTTCAAATAACAAACTCAGCAAGACCGACGGCTTCTCAGTTACAGTGGGTGACAATATTGTCACAAGGAAAGATGAAATTACCTACCTGGGTTCCATCCTAGAGGCTAATCTTTCCTGTGACAAAATGGCATCCAATGTAATAAAAAAGGTCAACCAGCGAACTCGATTCTTGTACCGGATCTCCTCTCTGGTAAACAAGAATACCCTGAAGACTCTGGCAGGAGCACTCATTCAAGGGTACTACGACTATGCTTGCACCTCATGGTACCAAAGCACCTCAAAAACACTAAAAACCAAATTACAAACATCTCAAAACAAACGAGTCAGACTACTGCTTGACCTGACTCCTAGAACCCACCTCACCCCTGCCCACTTTGCCAACCTAGGATGGCTTAGAGTAGACAACAAGAGTACAGCAACTTGCAATGGGCCTGGTCTACAAGATAGACTACACGACCAAGGTACCCATGTACATGTCAAAATACTTCCCAAAGGTCAGTGAATACCACGATCACAACACCAGAGGGAGCTCCACAAATCATGTAAAACCCAGATTCGGCTCAAACAAGGGACTAAACACGTTTCGCAATTATGCCAAATCAAGTTCCCCTTCTTTGCAGGGCTATAACTTTTTAAATTCTATTGCTAAATTGCCATTATTATGGCCCATTCAATGTCCTATATGTATTGTTCAGGGTGTAGCAACGTTAAACTTTTTCATTCACATATTCATACTAAAATATGGTCTAAAGTATAAGTATGTTTTTATCGTTTTCTGCAGCTTTCTTCAGAACGTGATTTATAGCCCTAAATGCATTATATTGATGATCAAATACAGTTTGGTAGGAATCTGTGCGAGATAAAAAGTTTCAACTGGACGTGGTTCTAGAAGTTTCTACGCATCATCTGATGATGACCGGATGGGCGGGGGATCGTTTATAATTCCGTGGGCAGCGTTAGATGATTCATCCAGAGTGGGTCATATGTTCATCAGATCAGTTAGTATAGAATACGTTAGAAAATAACGCTGAATCTTACCGTGGCTTCCTCGCGCCGCTGGCAGATGAGCGTGGAACAGATTTTTTTCTATTATGGGATGTAGAAATGCCCGATCCATTTCCAGGTTGTATAATAGTATATACGTCCAAATAACGTTGTTTATTGAGTTAGGGTGAGCAATCTATTATCCAGTGTTTCAAAATGGAGTCGCGGGAGCTATAGCGAGTGGCCGGACCACATATGGATGAGCACTACCGGTTCAAAGGTTAATATCCGGTTGGCGATCTGCCGATCGGCCACCAGATGGCGCTCTTGAACCGCTAGAGAGTTGAGAGGAGATCAGCAGTGTGTCTCAGGGCTCCGGAAAGGAAATATGATTTCGATGACAGATTTTTGAAATATTGACATCAAAGACGAGTTACGGCGTCTTCGGCAGAATGAGCATGGCTCGGAAAGACGTGAAAACTCGTCCGCGGCGATCATAGTGTTAATCAGAATGTTGCTCAATGTTGGGGTTTAAGGTTGAGGGACGGAGGGAGGGGGTAAGAAATGGAGAGTTGAAAAAGGGGTGAGAAATAGAAAGGAGAGTAGAACATGTTTGTTCATTTAAAAGTGTTACAAAATTGTATGTACATATGTTATGAGGTGGTGAGCAACTTAACATTACTCTGATTATTGCTGTGATGTACTTTTATAATTAAATAAATAAATGTTATATACATTTGAAATTCATGGTTTGTTGTGTTCTTTATCAGTAGTTTATAAATGTATGTTATGGCAATTCATGATGTATTTTTGTAAGTTTGGGTCCCGTGAAAACACCAAATTTCTCTTTTGGGTCTCGAGCTGAAAAAGTTTGGGAACCCCTGATCTATATCTATCTATCTACTGGTGCAGCTTAAAGTGGAGATGAAGCAGTGAGCAATGTGATCCTAGTTTGTTTGTTGTGTACCTTGTGTAAGACAGGGTTCTATAATCAAATGTGAAATCTCTTATTTGTCTGAAAAATCAAATATAATATCCCTGTTTTCAACATGGGCGCCGCCATTTTGTTGCTGACGTCATGGCTGACGTCATGCCACTGGTTGGGTGTATACACTGCCTATAGTGAATGGGTCAGTCAGTAAATAAAATGTTGCCTACAAAACAACGGGACCGCGGTGGTTCTGTTTGTATTGCTCCTGGCTGTTCAAACTAATTTTACCATGTGAGAGAGAGGAAA
Organism: Notolepis coatsorum; assembly: GCF_963971535.1. NCBI lineage: Eukaryota > Metazoa > Chordata > Actinopteri > Aulopiformes > Paralepididae > Notolepis > Notolepis coatsorum. The sequence continues at coordinate 83,813,411 of NC_140165.1, read as the reverse complement.
GTTGGTTAATTTCCACAAACTACCAGTGAAAAAAACAGTGTTGTTGGCATGTTGGCTCGGGCTGGCTGCACTCAGGCGGCGCGACCAGCCTGTTGGACAGGGAAGGAGGATCTGCAGAGAACACTTCATTGCCTTGGATTATGTTGTTGGGGTGGGATGTTTGTCCAGAAGACCACTAATCAGCTGAAGCCGGACGCGGTTCCCTCGGTCTTCGACAAACAGACCGGCGTTAGCTCTCGGGAGCGATCGCTAGCTAGTTGGCACCAGCCGGCGACCGGCGTTAGCAACCGGAGCGTCGCGGAGCATTCAGCCTGCTGGCTACCTAGACCCACTTCAACCAGCGTCGCGGAGCATTCAGCCTGCTGGCTACACAGCTTGTCGGTGTGCTGGAGCCTCTGCAAGCTAACGGTAGCTGGCTACACAGCTTGTCGGTGTGCTGGAGCCTCTGCAAGCTAACGGTAGCTGGCTACACAGCTTGTCGGTGTGCTGGAGCCTCTGCAAGCTAACGGTAGCTGGCTACACAGCTTGTCGGTGTGCTGGAGCCTCTGCAAGCTAATGGTAGCTGGCTACACAGCTTGTCGGTGTGCTGGAGCCTCTGCAAGCTAACGGTAGCTGGCTCCAGGCTCCAGCACACCGACAAGCTGTGTAGCCAGCTACCGTTAGCTTGCAGAGGCTCCAGCACACCGACAAGCTGTGTAGCCAGCAGGCTGAATGCTCCGCGACGCTGGTTGAAGTGGGTCTAGGTAGCCAGCAGGCTGAATGCTCCGCGACGCTCCGGTTGCTAACGCCGGTCGCCGGCTGGTGCCAACTAGCTAGCGATCGCTCCCGAGAGCTAACGCCGGTCTGTCTGTCGAAGACCGAGGGAACCGCGTCCGGCTTCAGCTGATTAGTGGTCTTCTGGACAAACATCCCACCCCAACAACATAATCCGAGGCAATGAAGTGTTCTCTGCAGATCCTCCTTCCCTGTCCAACAGGCTGGTCGCGCCGCCTGAGTGCAGCCAGCCCGAGCCAACATGCCAACAACACTGTTTTTTTCACTGGTAGTTTGTGGAAATTAACCAACTTTCCTCTCTCTCACATGGTAAAATTAGTTTGAACAGCCAGGAGCAATACAAACAGAACCACCGCGGTCCCGTTGTTTTGTAGGCAACATTTTATTTACTGACTGACCCATTCACTATAGGCAGTGTACCAGCAGTGTATACAACCAGTGGCATGACGTCAGCAACAAAATGGCCGCGCCCATAATGCTAAATGCTTCAGAAATGCACACAACAAATCGTTTTTTCTTAGAAACTGCTTATTTTTATAACGTGATTTCTTCTGTGGCTTATCTAAATACTAATGTGATGCTATGAATATGTATTTATCGCACTGCTTCATCTCCACTTTAATGTGTCGTCTTCCTTTATTACGGTCTCTGGTTTTCACTTTTGTTTATTACACATCTCCTCCATCTAACCTCCTCAGCAAGACACAAGAAATTGCATGTGTGTGTGTATGTGTGAGTGTGTAGTGTGTACACTTACAGGTCGACGCAAGACTTGGCTCTTACACTCCCCTCTGCCTCCACCACCCTGTAGAGAGAGGGAGCTGTACACAACACTAGAGAGAGAGAGCGAGAGGAGACGTGTATTTGTATTATAGAACACCTACATTACTATACTACTCCAACTACTACTATACTACTAATGTTGTTGTACTAATGTTGTTTTGTATATGTGTAATATGGACCTCGAGTCTGAAGTAAAGTCCTCATCATCATCATCATGATCAATATATACAACTACTGCTACTACTATACTAATCATAATAATACTATATAAACCTACTGCTACTATACTACTACTACTGCTACTACTAATACTATATACAACTACTGCTACTACTAATACTATATACATAGTAGTTTATACATATACAAGTATTCAGAGAGAGAGAGAGAGAGAGAGAGAGAGAGAGAGAGAGAGAGAGAGAGAGAGAGAGAGAGAGAGAGAGAGAGAGAGAGAGAGAGAGAGAGAGAGAGAGAGAGAGAGAGCGAGAGAGAGAGAGAGATATGCCTGATTGACAGACAGACAGACAGGTAGATGGTAGATAGATAATACAGTACAGACAGGTATAGATATACAGACAGACAGACAGACAGACAGACAGACAGACAGACAGACAGACAGACAGACAGACAGACAGACAGACAGACAGACAGACAGACAGACAGACAGACAGACAGACAGACAGACAGACAGACAGACAGACAGACAGACAGACAGACAGACAGACAGACAGACAGACAGACAGACAGACAGACAGACAGACAGACAGACAGACAGACAGACAGACAGACAGACAGACAGACAGACAGACAGACAGACAGACAGACAGACAGACAGACAGACAGACAGACAGACAGACAGACAGACAGACAGACAGACAGACAGACAGACAGACAGACAGATAGATAGATAGATAGATAGATAGATAGATAGATAGATAGATAGATAGATAGATAGATAGATAGATAGATAGATAGATAGATAGATAGATAGATAGATAGATAGATAGATAGATAGATAGATAGATAGATAGATAGATAGATAGATAGATTTTATTTTATTAGGGATCCGCATTAGCTGGTGCCATAGCAACCAGCTAGTCTTCCTGGGGTCCACACACAAAAATAAAATACAAAAACAATTATTATTGCAAAAACAAAATTATTAAAAGTCAGTACACACAATGCATAATGAAACTACTGTAACAATTAAGATAGCTACAATTACATTAGTGTAAAACAAAAACAAAAAATTACTTTACAGTGTTAAAAACAATTTAAGATTATTTTAAAAAGTGAATCTACTGTTTAATGCAGCAGAGGTTTTGAGGCAGGTTATTCCAAAGAGTTAATGCTCTAAAAATAAAATATCTCCTTAAAGCGTTGGTTTTAGGACCTGGCAATTCAAGCTGCCCACTACTGGAACCTCTAGCGTAATGCTTGTGCACAGTATTCCTAAAAACAATCTGATTATGTATAAAAACAGGAGTTTTACCAACTTGAACAGCACAAGTATATTAAAAGACAATCTATCTAAAAGACAATCTATCTAATCGATAGATAGATAGATAGATAGATAGATAGATAGATAGATAGATAGATAGATAGATAGATAGATAGATAGATAGATAGATAGATAGATAGATAGATAGATAGACTGACTTACTCTTAAAGCTCAGAGGGAAGGTGTAGGGGTTGTATAGAGTCAGAACTCTCCTGTGGGAACTCCTCTCATTAGAATAGAACACCAGCTGACTGGGGAAGAGGAAAACTGGTAGTGGAGACGCCACTTCTCCTCTCTCCTCTCCTGCTCTGATATCTCCCCTCTCCCCCCGTCTCTCCTCTCCTCTCTGCTCCTTCTCTCCTCCTCTCATCTCTCCCCTCTCCTCTCGTCTCCTCAACCCTCCTCCACCTCCCCCTCCTGCTCGTTCATGGCTCTCCTGGCTTCTCATTGGTCCCCCTCACATGTAATCCTGCCCACAGCCATGCTCTGAGGCTCTGAGGCTCCGAGTGGCTGGCTGGCAGTCTGATGTCACACTGTCGCCATCTGGTGGAGAGAAGACGACAGGACGGGACATTAAAGGAAGAAATGTGTGCAGATTCAGAACATAGTACTCCTGCAACGTTTCCCATTATGTGAAGGTCCACCACAATATCTGACAGGCCCACCACAATGTCTGACAGACTCACCACGATATCTGACAGGCCCACCACGATATCTGACAGGCCCACCACAATGTCTGACAGACTCACCACGATATCTGACAGGCCCACCACGATATCTGACAGGCCCACCACAATGTCTGACAGGCCCACCACAATGTCTGACAGACTCACCACGATATCTGACAGGCCCACCACAATGTCTGACAGACTCACCACGATATCTGACAGGCCCACCACAATGTCTGACAGACTCACCACGATATCTGACAGGCCCACCACAATGTCTGACAGACTCACCACGATATCTGACAGGCCCACCACAATGTCTGACAGACTCACCACGATATCTGACAGGCCCACCACAATGTCTGACAGGCCCACCACGATATCTGAAAGGCCAACCACGATATCTGACAGGCCCACCACAATAATGTGACAGGCCCACCACAATATCTGACAGGCCCACCAGTGCCACCACGATATCTGACAGGCCCACCACAATATCTGACAGGCCCACCACAATATCTGACAGGCCCACCACGATATCTGACAGGCCCACCACGATATCTGACAGGCCCACCACGATATCTGACAGGCCCACCACAATAATGTGACAGGCCCACCACAATATCTGACAGGCCCACCACGATATCTGACAGGCCCACCACAATATCTGACAGGCCCACCACAATATCTGACAGGCCCACCACAATAATGTGACAGGCCCACCACGATATCTGACAGGCCCACCACGATATCTGATAGGCCCACCACGATATCTGACAGGCCCACCACAATATCTGACAGGCCCACCACAATGTGACAGGCCCACCACAATATCTGACAGGCCCACCACAATGTGACAGGCCCACCACAATAATGTGACAGGCCCACCACGATATCTGACAGGCCCACCACGATATCTGATAGGCCCACCACGATATCTGACAGGCCCACCACAATATCTGACAGGCCCACCACAATATCTGACAGGCCCACCACAATGTGACAGGCCCACCACAATAATGTGACAGGCCCACCACGATATCTGACAGGCCCACCACAATATCTGACAGGCCCACCACAATACCTGACAGGCCCACCACAATAATGTGACAGGCCCACCACGATATCTGACAGGCCCACCACGATATCTGACAGGCCCACCACAATATCTGACAGGCCCACCACGATATCTGACAGGCCCACCACAATATCTGACAGGCCCACCACAATATCTGACAGGCCCACCACAATGTGACAGGCCCACCACAATAATGTGACAGGCCCACCACGATATCTGACAGGCCCACCACGATATCTGACAGGCCCACCACAATATCTGACAGGCCCACCACAATATCTGACAGGCCCACCACAATGTGACAGGCCCACCACAATAATGTGACAGGCCCACCACGATATCTGACAGGCCCACCACGATAATGTGACAGGCCCACCACGATATCTGACAGGCCCACCACAATAATGTGGCAGGCCCACCACAATATCTGACAGGCCCACCACAATATCTGACAGGCCCACCACAATAATGTGACAGGCCCACCACGATATCTGACAGGCCCACCACAATATCTGACAGGCCCAACACAATAATGTGACAGGCCCACCACGATATCTGACAGGCCCACCACAATAATGTGACAGGCCCACCACAATATCTGACAGGCCCACCACAATAATGTGACAGGCCCACAATATCTGACAGGCCCACCACAATATATTCAGGCCCAGCACAAATATCTGACAAGTCAGCCCCATAAACAGCACTTCAGTACAGCTAGTACAATGTACTATATTGTACTAGTTATCTATTGGTAATCTTATCAGTACAGCTAGTACACTTGCTATAATGTACTTTGAATCTCTGCCTCTCCATTCAAACAGTAGACAGATAGCTTGGTAGACACTGAATGTTCAATGAGTGTCCGATGTATTATGTAATATATGGATACGAATGCAAGAAAATGTCCAACCACAACGACACATTAGCAGCAGCAACATAGTTTGCCTCCCAGTACTGGGCACTTTAGAGATATACGTTTGTTTACATTCACAGAGCCTGCAGTAACTGAATGAATGAATGAATGAATGAATGAATGAATGAATGAATGAAAACTTTATTTAACAGATTGCAGAATGGGTACAATACAGTACGGCTCAATACACACAATTGTTAAGGGGATGCAGACCAGAGAAAGACGTTTGTCTTGTTTACATCAGGGTCCCCCATTTTCAATTCATAGTGACATTTATGACATTACACGACAACATACATGACATCATGACATTTATGGCATAGGGACATACATGACATACAGGTATATAGTAGTTACATTTGTGACATATACGATATGCAAATATACAGTAGTACTGTTACCCATAGATACTAACAGAGATTATAACTCTGTCCTGTTCGCTTATCGTTATCAAATAGGTTGACAGATTGACAAGACTGCTTAGAGAGCAAATGGTTGTGGGTTCTGCTTCTGGTACAATGCCCTGAGCAAGGGCACCCAGCGCCCATACAGTGATGTGACCAAGCCTGCTCCAAGGACCGAGACTGGAGACTACTAGTAGCTACTACTAGCTAAAATAAACACTTAAGATAATGGGAAGCTACTAGTACCACTAGCTACATAATCTGTGATTATAATTGTAAAAAGCCTACATACAGCTACAGGTTAACTAGCGTTCAAATCATCTGTGATTATAATTGTAAAAAGCCTACATACAGCTACAGGTTAACTAGCGTTCAAAACACCAGTAGACTTGACTAGTGCTTCATGTCTAACTGTAAAGCTAGCATTAATAAGGAAACGTAGATTAGCTAGCTAGCAACAGTTCCTCAACTGAGCTCGTGAGGCTACAGCTGGAAAACACAAGACACTTATTCAAGACGTTAAAAAGCTTCACAATTCACTCGAACGAAAAGTAGTAAAGCATCATTTTCTTCTGAACCAGAATAACATCTTTAGGACACAAACTCACCACCTACTGGGTCGCTGCCTCAGCTGCTTTGGGTGAAATTCGACACATGTTCTCACGGAAGGCAGCGGCAGGGCTGATCAAACCAGAAACTCTACCTCCAACAGAGGGTGCAGCTGAACAGCATTCTCCGTGCCTACCTACAAACCCAGGACTGGATCCTTCTGCAGAGTATGTCTCTGAACCCCAGTGACTATGGATGGACATTAGGTGTACATGGCTATGAGCCAGTCCCAACACTAGACCCCATGGCTCCTGAGGAGCTACTGCAGTTCACAAGCTGCAACTGTAACGGAGATTGCAGCTGCAAGAGGAATGGCCTTAAGTGCATCTCAGCATGTGGAGTCTGTAAAGGAATTTCATGCAAGAATTGTGGTCATGATGTTGGTGAGTCTGGAGAAGACTCAGAGATTGACTCCTGAAGTGATCAGCACTTGTAACTACTTATAACTACAAATAAAGCTACTTTCGAATTTAAATATAAGAGTGGGCGTGGCCTTTTTTCAACGAGGAATGATTTGAGTGAAAAATACATCATTACAATCAACTCAGAATCATGAAAAAAAACATAGTTTGACCCCTCATAAGTTACCCAATGCCAAACAGAACATTTGAGATTTTTCGGAAATCGGTATTCGGTACCTCAACTTTGAGCAGTTGTTATGAAAAAACATACAGGATTTGAACTTCAACTTTTTAATACATCTTACTACACACCTTTACAAACACATTAGTGAAGAAATTGATTGGTAAGGATTTAGTTTGCAGATTTTCATATATTTCCCTTACTTTAAAGCATGTTGGAGTACTTAAATTCATGACTATACTGTTCAGAATGCTAGCATACAGCAGCTACATGGCTATAGCCTACTGTTCAGAATGCTAGCATACAGCAGCTACATGGCTATACTGTTCAGAATGTTAGCATACAGCAGCTACATGGCTATACTTTTCAGAATGTTAGCATACAGCAGCTACATGGCTATACTGTTCAGAATGTTAGCATACAGCAGCTACATGGCTATACTGTTCAGAATGTTAGCATGCAGCAGCTACATGACTATACTGTTCAGAATGTTAGCATACAGCAGCTACATGGCTATAGCCTACTGTTCAGAATGCTAGCATACAGCAGCTACATGGCTAAACTGTTCAGAATGTTAGCATACAGCAGCTACATGGCTATACTGTTCAGAATGTTAGCATGCAGCAGCTACATGACTATACTGTTCAGAATGTTAGCATACAGCAGCTACATGGCTATAGCCTACTGTTCAGAATGCTAGCATACAGCAGCTACATGGCTAAACTGTTCAGAATGTTAGCATACAGCAGCTACATGGCTAAACTGTTCAGAATGTTAGCATACAGCAGCTACATGGCTATACTGTTCAGAATGTTAGCATACAGCAGCTACATGGCTATAGCCTACTGTTCAGAATGCTAGCATGCAGCAGCTACATGGCTATACTGTTCAGAATGTTAGCATACAGCAGCTACATGGCTATAGCCTACTCCTAGCAGGTATACAGGATGGATACAGTTAGTTAGAAGTACCGGATAACTATTGGAATAAGCTTCACCTCCTCAGTTAGTTTGAAGTACTGGAGAGCGGGTCTGTGATGTTTATGTACATGTTCTGTTGTACTGTCTGAGTGTCGGTAGTTGGTGACATATGCAGGAAGTGAGACAGAAATGAAAGAGACGTGCTTCAGTAAAGACATTAAAAAAGAAATGTAGTCAAGTTGTCTGACAAATTTTCTTGTAAATATAACATGGTGTCCAAGTTATTATTTCTTTGGGTACAATACGGTACGGCTCAATACAAACAACTGTTAACACTTTCTATGCCACTCATGAGTTTTCTCGGAATTATTAATATCTTGTTGAAAGCCACTCACGAGATTTTTTTTGCGATCTGAAACTATATTGCATCACGCGAGCCTACCCTAGTCTACCCGAGCGCCGCCGGCGATCAGATGTGGAAAAAAGCGCCCCCTATTGTCTCCCAGATGACATAAGGGATTTTGGAATGGACTCAATGAAAATGGATGGGGAAAAAAATCCTGTACTCCACATTTTCCAGTCCACTGATGCAGCCGGGGTTATCACAGTTCATTCTGGAGCCTCTGAGACCCGCGGAATCATGTGTACTACTGTATCACGTTGGATCTATACACTTATCGATTTTTTCGAATGGTGATCAGGAATTGGAATATACCAGTTGGATACCATCTATGTTATCAGTGTTAGGATAATCAGACTCATTTTGATGAAGATATAAGCTGTTTTGTGAAATGTCCTCTATCGGTTTCACTGTAAAAATCCAAGAGGAAATGAACACGGCGATTATCCGTGCGCGGCTCGAATGTGCGTGCGTGCACGTATAATATTGATCATCTAGCGTTTATTTGAAAACGATTCATAAATAGGCCGACAAATATCAACGTTCTGGAATATTCCAGTAAAAGACGATTATCATAGAATGGTCCAGAATGGACTGTTTTTTACCTCAAAACGGGTGCTTTTCAAAATGCTCTCAAACGGAAATGAAGCGATAAAAAACCAATCGGCCTTGACAGCACTGACTGGAAAAGGATTCTTTGATAAGCGACGGGCAGATTAGACACATAGCCACAATTTAAAACATAGATTAGGCGATATTAAGCGTAACATTGGCGCCGATGGTGGCATTGAAGCGCTAACTCTGGCGCCACCTTGTGGCACTGAAAGTGTTAAGAGGATGCAGACCAGAAAAATACTTTCGTCTTGTTTACATCAGGGTCCCCCATTTTCAATTCATCAAGACATTTATGAAATATACATGATTGACATACAGATATACAGTACTGTTGCATCAAGACATTTATGACATACAAATATACAGTAGCCTACTGTTTAACACATCCTGCGCCAAAAACGAGTTTACTCGTTATTGCCCGCCAATCCTAATAATGCCAACAACGAGCTTACTCGTTTTTATGATCGTTATTTCCTTTATTCGCTATTGGCATTCATAATTCATCCAGGAAGGCTCCGGGAGCCAGCTGGACTCTGTCTGATATTGCAACGCCTCAATACCGCCGCCTGGTGGATTTCGGGCGAGTTGCACTCCACTCTAAACCGGATGTGGCGCTCTGTGCATCAGGGAAAAGGTTCCGGCAGAGCTATCTTGTTACGTGGATCCAGACAAACACCTCGAGTGCATTGGATCGCTTTCGAGACGCAAGAATCAATATGCTTTCGGCGTTTATTGTGTCGTACAAATGGATAATGGATCTAGCAGATGGAAATAAAATAATTAGAATTTTTTTCCTCCAGACTCATCGGCCACAGGTAAGAGGAATCTAACGTTAATTCCAGCTCGATTGTGCATTTATTTCATTGCAATCCATCTGATCAACGTATGATGTCGTACTAAAGAAAGCCGTTACTGACAATCAAGGAATCATAAACGTCCCCCCCCCCCCCCTTTCCTTCACGGATGATGGAGCATAATGTATAGCGATCATATGCATTTGCAAGGAACGAAACGCCAATCGATTATGTATAATATAACACGTTCTAGGAATTACTGCTCTACACTCTAAAAACATACTTATATTCACGACGGTACTAACACGACAATGTATGAATGGAAAAATATAACGTTTCCACATCCGGAACGACAGATACCCGATGTTGAATGGGCCATAGTAATGTCGATATAGCTATAATATTAAAAAAGTTATAGCCCTGCAAAGAAGGTGAGCGACTCCATGGGGTTACAGCACTGGCAGAGAGTGGTATAAGATGGGCAAACTGCGTGGCAGACAATGTGTTAAGAGAAAGATCATAAAAAATATGTAGGTGCTCTTGAGAGTGGTTTTGGAGGAGGGTAGGGATTCACATTACTTTACGGCTGTGGGTAGGGCGTACCACATTGTTGTGGCATAATTGCAAAACGTGTTTAGTCCCTTGTTTGAGCCGAATCTGGGTTGAACATGATTTGTGGAACTCCCTCTGGTGTTGTGGTCGTGGAATTCACTGACCTTTGGGAAGTATTTCGACATGTACATGGGTATCTTAGTGGTGTAGTGTATTTTGTAGACCAGGCCCATTGCAAGTTGCTGTACTCTGACAACCTAGGATGGCTTAGAGTAGACGACAAAGTGGGCAGGGGTGAGGTGTGTTTTAGGAGTAAGGTCAAGCAGTAGTCTGACCAGTTTGTTTTGTGATGTTTGTAGTCTTGTTTTTAGGGCATTTGAGGTGCTATGGTACCATGAGGTGCAAGCATAGTCGTGGTGAGCATGGTGTGTGTCCCTGCAAAGCACTCGTCAAACAGTGCGCGCTCCAATCATTTTACATGCTTAGTTTAGTTTATTTATTTAGCACATTATTTAAAAAAAAAAAAAAAAAAAAAACAGTGCTAGGAGGGAACGAAGCCCAAAGGGCTTGTACAAAGTTCCACTCCCATCCCATTGTCCATAAACATACGAAATACATGAAAACATGGTCTAGAAAATAAACTCAAAACAGGATCAGAGACATAAGGCAGTCAAGCACTATAGCGAAAACATGGAAGGTTGCCACGAGTCAATAACAAGATTTTTCTTTTTTTAAGTACAAGAAGGCAAAGGAGAGGAGAATAACATATGAACAGTATATAATGAAGAAAAAGAACAAGCAGCCATACAGTAGATGTAACACTGATGCACAGGAGTAACTTAATGTGTTGATGATTTATGATGAAATTAAATGAGATTTTAATTGTTTTTTAAATATAGATAAGGAGGTTGTTGACCTCAATGATGAACTTAGAGTGTTCCAGAGTTTAGGAACTCTAAAGCTAATGTTGAATTGATGGCTATGTCCGACAGAAAGGTAAGTGGAGTTTATTACTATGGTTTGTTGGATATGAGTGAATTTCTGATAAAAAGATGAAGACATGCATTACATTCATCCATATGTCATCACAATTACAACACAACTTGTGTCTTGTACATCAAAACATTTACTACACTACAAAAATAAATATGCCTGTAGCAGAACAAATACAATAAACACTATTAGTCTATTTCACATACAATACAATCATTCTTACTTTTCACTGGACATTTGTGTAAAATACTGTAGCGACCCACCTCGCTAGTAGGGAGTAGGTTTGATTGATTGAAAACTTTATTAATGTCTGAAGCAGTCTACTGCGAAAGCATGCAATTGGTCCACTGATGGATACATCTTGATAATTATTTGCCTATAGTGTGTTAATTAGACGGGTGAAATCCTCTTTCAGTGCCTCTGTGCCCGTTTTCTTAGGCAGTTAGCCTCACTGGTATGCACGCCATTAGCGTTAGCCAAGCTTCTAGGCCTCTTTTGGAAAGAATGATACAAAAATATATTATACTTTAAAAAAAATTGTGCATTCGACTATACGGCTCCTTTCGATCGATTAGTCGACTATTCGACTAGTTGAGGTCAGCCCTACATACATACATACATGTAAACAACAACATTAATGTTGGTCCCACAAAAGATGTTTAAATGATAAATTAATCAATATTCAGTTTTATTCTGCACCATTCTAAAAGATATGTGGATGTATTATAAAAAGACAAAAAAAAGTATTACTCTATAAAAACTTGTAAATCTTTAGAAACACATGAGGAAAGGATCATAAAAAAAAAAAAAAAAAAAAAAAGGCCTTCAGCCAGACATGGAGGTCATGTAAAAAGAAGAATCATTTTGCAAAGATGTGTAAATCAGAGTCGGAGATGCAGTAGGTGCCAGAAGAGCTGTGGTGGTGATTGAACATGACAAAATGGAGGCTATTGAGACAGAGATGGAGGATAATGAAAAGTGGACTGAGAGTCTGATAATAAACGGTAGGAACGTGACATTTACACACACTGGACAGTGGACACTGTGGTGCAGCGTGCAATATGTGATGTCAGAGAAAACATTCAAGACTAGTAACATACTTCAGGCCACAAGATGGCGCCACTGGGTAAGAAGTCACTCTTCATTCAAGAGTCGGGAGTTTTATTTGTCACATACATACACGAGACATGCAGTGAAATGTAGGTGGCCATGCCCGCCTTGATTGTGCAAAAATACAAATAATAAAATAGAATAGATCAATAAAATAAAATAGACATGATAAAAAAAAAGTTATACAAATAAAATACAATGCTAAGCTTAAGAATAAAGGCAACGAGTAATATAATATACAAATATATATTATATAAATAAAAACCCTTTCACTGCCACATGACAAATGGTTAACCCTTTCACTGTGACGATACAGAAGGTTAACCCTTTCACTGCCACACTACAGACGGTCTGCGGATGCAAACTACCCACCATAGACAGCATATTCACCAAGCGGTGCGTCAGCAAGGCACACAGGATCCTGAAAGACCCCAGCCACCCAAACTGTTTGTGCTCAAGACAGTTGTAGACAGTGGAAGCAGTAGGCAGATATACATTTAGTATCGACAAGAGTTCACAATCCGCACAGTATGGGTAACAGATATATCGGTATGCAGTATATCCCTACCTGCGCTCACTAGTTATACCACTGGCCAGTATGGCTACTACCATAGTGTATTTATATATTGGTTTAAGAAACTTTAGAATGGAATATCTTTGCACTGCTGCTACACTGGTCAATGAAACTGTGAGTTAGTATGGCCACATTCAGATATATTTGGAGCAAAATTCGGTCAAAAAAAATCTTACACATTGTAGCTTTAAATTGGCACCTCTTCAAAGTCATTACAGGCCAAAATGATTCATCTTCCAAGATTGCTCCTCATATCTATCCTTGTGAGGTCATCTAGTAGTTAAAGCGGAATGCCACCCATTTGAAGAATTCAGGTATGTTCTTCCTGTGGCCCAGGACAGTTCAGTCAGTATCTGTGAACAAGTGCCACTCTCTCCTAAAGCTAGAATTCAGAGAGAGACCCCTCCGACCCCAGTGATGTAAAATCTGGTGTGGCTCCATTGACAATGATTTTTTGATTTGATTTGATTTGATTTGATTTGATATTTTTATTTTCGTGTCTTACATACAGATGTATGCCCAGCCCATATGGGCTTACAAGACACATAACAATAAGTATATAACAATATACTTTACCCATTACTTAACAAATGTCACAGACCAAGATGGCCATAAAAAAAGAAAATACAAGAAAATACAATAAAACGTAATATAACACAAGCTGTACTCAATGTAAATAAACAGAAAAACAAGGTGAATTCAAATACAATTATATAGGATACAGTGTGTTTTGTCTCAGGTGCCATGCCTTCTCCAAAAATCCTGCAAAACCAAAGATGTCCTCCACAAAAAAACAACTCAACATACAGCTCTCAGACTGCCAAAACAAATCTGGGTTTATAATTTGAATTTTTGCAAATAAAGCTCTCCTCAAAGTAGTGTACAAAGGGCAATAAAAAACAAAATGATATTCATCCTCCACCACTCCCAGATCACACAGAACACACAACCGCTCCTCCTCAGGTTTACCCTGGAATCTACCCACTTCCACAGCCAATGGCAGGGTGCCAGACCTCAACTGGGCACACAGAGACCTCCGTCTTCTCTTTAAGTTTAACATTACATAAGGTTCAGTAAAATACTCATTTTTAATTGCAATATATTTTCTAAGTTTAGGTTTTTTCAAAATCTCCACCTTCCACTTATCCTGATGGATTGTTGATAATTTTGTTTTAATTATGTGAACCTTACACTGCAAATTGTTCATAAAAATCATACTCAAGTCAGTAGAAGAAAAAATCATAGACATCTCTCTTGACCAGGGATGACCGTGTGCTCTGTCCCAATTAAAAATCTTTTTAGTCACCCTGCCATTTGGCAGCTGGACCAGGCGGTTCCATAACCTCACCATTTCACCTTTTTGCTTGACCAAGCAAGAATCCCACCCCATGTCCCCTTCTATAGCCCCTTTTGGTGTGTATTTATGGACTCCTAAAAAATATCTTATGGCCCGGTTCTGGATCGCATGAATGAATGGGGCTCTGACTTTACAAGGTCATAAAACGGGTGGAGAACTAGGAGACAAAACACCGCCTCAGAGCACACAGGTTTTTATTGGTCCACAAAACAGAACTTGAACAAAGTATTAAAAAATATGAATCTTTCTTCACACACACACACAACTGTCACTTCCTCTACATAAATATACACTGTACACTACAGCTATTTACAGAGCAAGGAAACTATAAAAGGAGGAAGGGTCATCACGTCAGAATACCATGGTCCTATGCTCTGCTTGGTGCCAGTTCTATTGAAGCCTGTATTAAAATTCTAAATATACCAGCTATCTGAGGAAATAATACATTAACCAATATATCAAACGTTAGTTAACAATGCAACAAATTGCCAATGATTCTGACATCCGAGGTAATAACCTGTTTAAATGACAGCTCATAAAAGATGATCCCATTC
Organism: Notolepis coatsorum; assembly: GCF_963971535.1. Classification (NCBI taxonomy): domain Eukaryota; kingdom Metazoa; phylum Chordata; class Actinopteri; order Aulopiformes; family Paralepididae; genus Notolepis; species Notolepis coatsorum. The sequence goes on along the minus strand of NC_140165.1, from coordinate 83,798,227 downwards.
AACTCAATGTCGGCCAAACTGAAAGTTTCCACACTTCACGGGTAACGTGATGACCCTTCTTTCTGTTATAGTATCCTTAGTTCTGAAATGATGACCTTTTCTTCTGTTATAGTTTCCTTGGTTCTGACGTGATGACCCTTCCTTCTGTTATAGTTTCCTTGGTTCTGATGTGATGACCCTTTCTTCTGTTATAATTTCCTTGTTGCAGGGGGGGAAGCAGAAAGAGACAGTGTTTAAGTTGGCAACACTGTTTCAAAAGACCATACCATCTTTTTGACATGTGGGTTCCAAATCGTTGTTGCTTTAATACAAAAATCTCTTCAGCATAATTATAAAATGTTCTACTGATTTACCACTTGCCATTGGCTTCCAGTGTAAATGGCTGCATTTATATAGCGCTTTTATCCAAAGCGCTTTACAATTTGTTCCTTACATTTGACCCATTCACTCACACATTCACACACCGACGGCAGAGGCAACCATGCAAGGTGCCAACCTGCTCATCGGGAGCAATTAGGGATTAAGTGTCTTGCTCAAGGACACTTCAACATGCTGCCTGGGAGAAGCGGGGATCGAACTGGGAACCTCCGGATTATTACCAGACGACTGCTCTACCTCCTGAGCCACTGTCTTTGTATTTGAAAATGTGTCTTAAACACCACATAAACTAGAAAGAACGTCACCACATTTTCTCACTAACATTCCATGCAAACATCTGACTAAAACACCATGCTAACATCTAACTAAAACACCATGCTAACATCTGACTAAAACACCATGAAAACATCTGATTAAAACACCATGAAAACATCTGACTAAAACACCATGAAAACATCTGACTAAAACACCATGCTAACATCTGACTAAAACACCATGAAAACATCTGACTAAAACACCATGCTAACATCTGACTAAAACACCATGCTAACATCTGACTAAAACACCATGCTAACATCTGACTAAAACACCATGCTAACATCTGACTAAAACACCATGCTAACATCTGACTAAAACACCATGCTAACATCTGACTAAAACACCATGCTAATGTAGCCGGTGTGATCTTGTCTGCGTTGTGTTTAAAGTCGATTCGACCCCTGTTAAGGGATCGCCCTGAGTGGGAGTTGAACCCCGGACGCCTGCGTCGCGGGCGGCATCACAGACCACTAAGCAAGAAGTGAATTCACTGCTTGCTTCCGGGTCTGGATGCCTCTGGGGAGTGAGTTTACTTGCAGTACCGCTTACCATCCACAGCCACGTCACTACTTGCACCCGTGACTGTGGATATACTGCGGTACCTCCGTTACACTCACCCCACTAAACTCACTCCACCCAGGGCATCCGGGTCACGGCACCACATGTAGCCGGTGTGATCTTGTCTGCGTTGTGTTTAAAGTCGATTCGACCCCTGTTAAGGGATCGCCCTGAGTGGGAGTTGAACCCCGGACGCCCGCATCGCGGGCGGCATCACAGACCACTAAGCAAGAAGTGAATTCACTGCTTGCTTCCGGGTCTGGATGCCTCTGGGGAGTGAGTTTACTTGCAGTACCGCTTACCATCCACAGCCACGTCACTACTTGCACCCGTGACTGTGGATATACTGCGGTACCTCCGTTACACTAACATCTGACTAAAACACCATGCTAACATCTGACTAAAACACCATGAAAACATCTGACTAAAACACCATGCTAACATCTAACTAAAACACCATGAAAACATCTGATTAAAACACCATGAAAACAACTGATTAAAACACCATGAAAACATCTGACTAAAACACCATGCTAACATCTGACTAAAACACCATGCTAACATCTGATTAAAACACCATGCTAACATCTGATTAAAACACCATGCTAACATCTGACTAAAACACCATGCTAACATGTGATTAAAACACCATGCTAACATCTGACTAAAACACCATGCTAACATGTGATTAAAACACCATGCTAACATCTGACTAAAACACCATGCTAACATCTGACTAAAACACCATGAAAACATCTGACTAAAACACCATGCTAACATCTAACTAAAACACCATGAAAACATCTGATTAAAACACCATGAAAACATCTGATTAAAACACCATGAAAACATCTGACTAAAACACCATGCTAACATGTGATTAAAACACCATGCTAACATGTGATTAAAACACCATGCCAACATCTGATTAAAACACCATGCTAACATCTGATTAAAACACCATGCTAACATCTGACTAAAATACCAATATGGCAAAACTTTTCAGAAAACAATTGATTTTAGTCATGTGTGGTGTCAGTCCATGTGGTTTGTAAGACACTTTTTCAGATACAATGGAAGTGAGGAATCATCCGAAAATAATACACATTTTCAGTGACGGTAAAAGATTATGAAAAAATAAGGGCGCCTTGATTTTTGTATCAAGGCAAATATTACTTGGAGCCCATGTCAAAAAGACTGGTCTGGTCCTTTAACCTCTTTAAGCCCACAGCCCTATTTTCTGAAAATCCGCCTAAAATACATACCTAAGTAAATGGAATATTGCTCCACTTCTACAAGGTCCATGTTCTTGGTATCTATAGGGACATCTATGGACCTCAGTGAATGTATTCCCAGTGTCAGAAATATTGTGTCTATTACTAGGCTTGCTTAAAGGAAAACTCCAACATTTTGGGAAATTAGCTTATTTAACATCTTCCCTGGAGTTAGACAAGAAGATACATACCTTTTTTGTCTATCTGCATGCATTAGGCTTAGGGAACGCCCGCACCGTTAGCGTAGCTTAGCTTCATCACTGGAAGTGGGTCAGACTTTTACCCTGAAGTTCCCTACAGTCCCGAAATACACTCCAAAACGTTTGTGTAAACATGTTGTGACCTGTGTAAATATAATAAATAAAAATAAAAAATAATTGAATTCGACATTTACGTTTTCTAAGCAAATATACTCTGAACAAATTTTTGCCTAACGACTCCTCTCGGGGCGCAGTGATTTCACGCAACGCAGTGCTACTTTCTAACATGACACCAGTGTTTGTTTACATTTTCATTTAATTCAAAGGATCCGAACCGATTGAAGTTTATGGATACCATGACTGTGGTAAGTTTTAAGGGGCTAGCGTTACACAATAAATGAGTTATAATAATACCACAAGTGTGGATTCACCCGCCAAAACCCTGTAGCCATGCATCACAGTCAGGAAAGGGGCTAACTAGGTCGATGGTCCAGCAACGTTGTGACTGTCCTATTCATCAATCTCACAATATTCGCTAACGTTAGACAGATGGAATACAGCCTTCCATCTAAAAACATAAATTAAAACTTACCACAGTCATGGTATCCATAAACTTCAATCGGTTCGGATCCTTTGAATGAAATGAAAATGTAAACAAACACTGGCGTCACGTTAAAAAGTAGCACTGCGTTGCGTGAAATCACTGCGCCCCGAGAGGAGTGGTTAGGCAAAAAATTGTTCAGAGTATATTTGCTTAGAAAACGTAAATGTCTAATTCAATTCTTTTTTATTTCTCCACGTGGTAAATACACAGGTCACAACATGTTTACAGGAACGTTTTGGAGTTGTATTTGGAGTGTATTTCGTGACTAGGGAACTTCAGGGTAAAAGTCTGACCCACTTCCAGTGATGAAGCTAAGCTACGCTAACGGTGCAGGCGTTCCCTAAGCCTAATGCATGCAGATAGACAAAAAAGGTATGTATCTTCTTGTCTAACTCCAGGGAAGATGTTAAATAAGCAAATTTCCCAAAATGTTGGAGAAAGGAGAATATGAATTATGATTTTTCTTTGCATCTTTGACAGTGAATAACACCATGCTAAAAATGACCAGACATAAGAAACTGCCACTGAGCTCGTTCATTACCTTCTTGAGATCACGTGTACTATACTATAGCTATATCCACGCGATTGAGTTTAGTTCTTATTTATTTATTCACTGTCCTTTGCAGTGTTTGTGTGGTGCTTTTATTTATTTCCGGACATCACGATGCCTCGTTGAGTCATGTAAAACGTAATTGTTAATGATACAAATATTGTCGTATCTATTATTATTATAATTATTTTAATCCAAGGATGTCTGTAGAATCGACATGAATGCAATCACCAAATGATTTCTCCCAAATGAAGCCCTTAAGAACACAGGCTTTCTCGTAAATCAGTTCGAGAATGAGGACCAATATGTCTTGGCGTGCACACTGGTCAAAGGAGACTGATGGACCAAAGAACCGGCACACATGGACTAATGAAAGGCAAAGGACTGTGGACTGTCCGTCTGCAGTGTCTGCACCCTGTACTTCTAGACTTGAGCCTGCAGCTCAAATAAGGAGTAGTTAAAGGAAGTTAAAGGGACTAAATGGTAACAAAATGTAGGAACAAATATGATTGAACTGATTAAATGAAGGTAAGCAGGTTTGAAATGGTTGGATAGTTATTTACTGAATGTGTCTTTGGGAAGTGAAGTAGAAGGATTTCACTGCACTGTCAGGTCTGACTGAGGTCTAATGAACTGATGGTTAATTAAGTACTTTATTAACATGTAGTTCCTCATTAGTTCCTAGGTATTTAATCATTATTATTGGTTAATTAACAGTTTGGTATAACATATAGTTCCTCATTAGTTTAAAGTAATGGTTCTGGTTCACTTAAAAAAAATGTTTGGGTCATTGCAGATGCAGCTGTGCTAGCTAACTCTCTAAGTATTATGTGGATGTACAAACTTCAGTTTCCACTGACAAGGGGGTGAGTACATAATGACCAAAACTATTAGTTTTAAAATGAACTAGTCCTTTAAGTACCAAAGGGGACATTTATCTTTAGTATTGTGTATTATCATTTATTAACTCATTCAGCACCAAACATGTAATATTACGTGTTTCCTCGCCAACGCTTGAGCGCCAAACACGTAATATTACGGTTTTAGATCTTTTCCCTCTGATCCCCGTTCTAAAACATCATCCAGATCATTCTGTGTGTCCCTGGATCGTTTGCCCACGTTTGGAATTGCAATGCCGATCGAATATCACCAGGTGGCAGTATCGCCTACCCTGATAGAAAGGGAACAGGAGAGTCAATGAATGAACCGGACTATCGAGACTCGCTCTGAAGGGGAGGAGCTCTTCCAAAGCAATCGCTAGCAGATCTGCTCGCCTCAAAACCTATAGTGTCCCGTAAACACGTGTAATTACATATAAACGAGTAATCGCGATCGCTGATGGGATCATTGGAATTATTCTTTTTGGATTACCTTCTGGCTAAGGTAAGGACCCCCTATGTCTATTTTACCAAACCTGAAACATGTTTCTGTAACGATCACAGTTCTGTGTTTTACCGGACGTAAAACATGCTCGACAAACACGATCACAGTTGAGTTAAAAACTGATAATCCCCTTGATTATCTTCCCCTTGATAATTTTGTGAAGGCACATGTGTACATGGTATATACCTTTGATTTGGGAGTATTTGGGGTTTCAGGGGATCAACCAGAACGGTTTGGGCTTATTGGATAACACGTTTTATCTCACGATCTATGGAAAAAGACTGGATTATCTTGGAAATGGATGATGTTTAGCGTGCAATAAACTACAAACTACAGTGTGTAGAAACAAACTATTTTGTACATGTTGGACTAGAAATAGTGTCTGTCAAATGAGCCATACTATTGTCTCCATAGCTATAATATAGAATACACAATAGTGTCCGCAAAGATCGTGAAATACCGCAGAAATTGTCATGAAAAGCTGGTGCAGCTGGACAGTGAAGGATGGGGGAAGCCTATGGCGCTCAATGTGTTAAAGGGGAAATATTATGGAAAATAGGTTACAGGTTTTGGCCTAATCTTTGTATGGATTTGGCAGACTGGAATGTTTTTTTAGCTGCTAGGGGAAACTGGTTTATGTACTCCTTGCTGTAAGCAAAGTCGTAAATTATTTTGCTGGCAGGAACACTGCTTACCTAATGTACCTGGGTGTGGAGTAGCCAGGCAGGGAAGAGAATAATGAATTTAAAATGTGGTGCTGCTGCTACACCCACCAGAAACACAGAAAGAGGTGCTGGAAAACAAATCATTAACAACAAATTTCTTTGCAAAGAAAACGTAATAAACATGTTCCACAGATTCAAGAAAGTTATATAAAATAGTGGTCCCCTTTAATAAATAATATATATTATTAATGATACATAATGTCCTTTAATAAATAATATATAAAAATAAAGATACATAATATGTCCTCTTAACTCATTGACCGGAGCCCCTTCCGGGAGATTAGGCCTAGTACGCCAGCGCTTTAATCAATGGGAGGACGGGGATATTTGCGAGTGCTTAAAATATATCTTAAATTATGGCTATGGGTCTAATACACCCGTCGCTTATCAATGACTTGCTTGCAGTCAACATGTACGAAACGGATTGTTTTTTCATCGGTACATTTCCGTTTGATACCGTTTTGAATAAGAGTATAGTTTTGGAGATTTCTAGTAATTCCAGAGACGCGATAATAGCCCTTTAGTGGAATACACAAAACACGTTGTCATTTTTCGGCTGATTTATGAATAGTTTTCAAATAAACGCTAGATTATCTATGGTATTGTGTCCTTATGCACGATACAGAAGCAGGCTGAAAAATCGCTAATCCGTGCCTTGCTCAGCGCCAACGGCACGCACACACACGTTGTGATCGCTGTGAAAAAAAACATCTGATTAACCCAAGACTGGTAACATAGATTCCTTACCTCACATCTGATGTTCTGCAAAAAGATTAATCCAATTCCTGATCGCCATTCCAAATATTGATCGCGTTTATTGATCCAACGTTGAGTGTCCCCAGTCCATCTGTTGTAACGATACTGCATGCCCAAGAAGGAAAACCTGGACCGGAGTTTATTTTTTTATGCACATCCCCAGCCAAACCAATCCAATGATCGGATTTTTGGCCGGTATTTGCCCTTTTGCGAGCTCAGACCCATTCCCAACGATAACATCAGGTTGAATGGATGAAAATTAATGGATATCGCTAATAAAATAAATAACGATTAAAACCCGACTATACTCGTGATTGGCGCTCAAGCGATGGTGAGTTAACCCGACTATCATCGGGTCAATGAGTTAATAAATAATATATAATAAAGATACATAATATGTCCCCTTAAATCATTATTATTGTGCCTCCCTCCTAAAGTAGTGTTATTAGAATTTATTTTCTTTCAACAGACATTAGTCATGGATATTTCACTTAGAAAAACGAAAGTAAAAAATCGTCAGTCTTACCTCCATCTAAAGTAGTCTACTAGTAAGCTAGCAAACCACTGCTGTCAACACCACCATTCCTCCCAGGTGTCAGGCTCCCCATTTACCTCCATTCATTTTGAGAACCAAGTCTAAATATAATACTTCTTTTTTTTTATCCACTTTTTCTCCTTATTTTTCAATTTTTCTTCCATCCCAATTTCGCCTCGCCAATTCTCCCTTCAATTCTCCCCTCCCCTGTCTCGAACGTTGCTAGACTATGCCTCCCACTGGTCGGCTGCAGTGAGGACCAAGCCTTGCATCATGTGTCCCCTCCGGTACACGAGGAGGCAGCTGTCGCATCTTTTCACCTGAACAGCGCGATCTCTGTGTCAAGGAGTACAGCGCTTGAGGCTCACGCTGCCCCCGATACTTCCTGATTCTGCTGTACGCACCAACCGACCTGTAGGAGTCGCTGTCCACAATGTCCAATCCCCACCCACCGGCTTTCCCACCCCTAACACTGCCAATTGTGTTAGTATGAACGACCAGCCAAGCCAGTAGCAACGCCGAGAGCTGGGCTCGAACCCAGCATCTCCTGCGTTGGTGGCGAGCGCCTTGCCCACTGCGCCACTTAGCCGCCCTAAATATAATACTTCTGAAGTATAAAGTAACAAATTATCAATAAAGGAACTATTTCTTACCAACTATCAATTTATCACAGAATGTTTAGGATCTTTCCTCCAGCTAATCTGTAAAGACACATCAAATGTCAAAACAAACATATCCCCACCCACCGGCTTTCCCACCCCTAACACTGCCAATTGTGTTAGTATGAACAACCAGCCAAGCCGGTAGCAACGCCGAGAGCTGGGCTCGAACCCAGCATCTCCTGCGTTGGTGGCGAGCGCCTTGCCCACTGCGCCACTTAGCCGCCCTAAATATAATACTTCTGAAGTATAAAGTAACAAATTATCAATAAAGGAACTATTTCTCACCAACTATCAATTTATCACAGAATGTTTAGGATCTTTCCTCCAGCTAATCTGTAAAGACACATCAAATGTCAAAACAAACATGTACCTTTGACTCATAATTGTCTGTTTTTATTGAAATCTGCACAGCAGTAGTTTGTTTATTCTTCAGAAGTATATTTAAACGTGGTCCTCAAAATGAGTGAATGAGGAGTCTGACACCTGGGAGGAATGGTGGCGTTGACAGCTAGACTTTACATGGAGGTAAGACTGCTGTACCTAGACAAGTTCTACTAAAGTGAAGTATCCCATTAAGAACAAAACCCCACTGGTTTCAATAAGGAATGCTAACATGCTAACAGACCTGCTTAACACTTTCGCGGCCACTGGGATGAGTCTAATTAATCTCAAGAGGACCTGGAAATGTAAACAGACGTGGGGCTGTTTGTAGAGCTAAATCTATACTTTATAGTATTGCTATCTGTCCATTCTCATTGTGAATTGAGACCATAAACCATCCCTTCAAAATGGCTTAAAGAAGAAAAAAAATCATCAATACGTTCTCATTTTATAGCGCCGTGAATATAAGCTTTATACCGGATTTGGTCTAGTATATTTCCTGGAAGCAGAGATAATGGGCTAATAGCTAATAACGTTAAATCCAATGGCATTTCGGTTATAGATACGCTCCAGTTAAAACTCAAACTGCATATGATCGGCACGATCCTCACGCATGTATGCATGAAAGAGGGGAGCGGGGGACGTCGTTTCTGATTATTGATTACCAATAACCGCGTTAGCCTCACAAGGCCCGATCGGGATGTACTTTACGTGAAAAAGATCTTACCGTGGTCCGGTGGGATCCCCCCGAGCATTTCCCCGTTATCGATCGCCATCTGGTAGATCGATATGTCCATTGGCTGATGATAAATCCCCTTATTGCATGGTGAAATATGCGATGCAAAACGTAATCCAAGCTACAGGCTGCAGATCCAGAATCGAGCTAACATAAAACTCCATTGAAAGTAAAAAAAAATAGTCCACTGTTCGGCCACAGGGAACATTGCATTATTCTTCTTCTTCGTGTACATTTCCGGCGGACTACGCATCTAGGCGTATTGCCGCCCTCCACATTCTACAATATCCTTCTTCTTCACTGGGTATAATGGCAGATCGCGACCACAAAAGGCGCATACCGCCACCTACTGTACAATCCATTCAACCCCATAACACACAAAACAACAAACCCATCCCTAACATCATCACCCTATCCAAACCTAAACTATGAGTCACTCATTGCCTCCTGTGGGCTGACTCTGGCCTTCTTGAACACTCACCACCCCCTTCCCTAACTCTCTTACTTGATCACTCACAATAACCCCCTTCCCTATCTCCCTTACAACTTCCTCCAATGTCAACCCCTTCATACCCAAGTGTAGCACTGCTGCTTTAATTATCAACTTTAACCTATCTGTCCTACTGCTAACCATCGTTGTTGTATTCACTACTCCTGCCACAAAGGCCACTATATCCAACTTCTCCCCCCACACCCTCTCTTTCTCCTCCTGAACTTCCTCTACTGACAGATGCCCTTTTCTAAAACCCAGTTGTTCCCCATCTTGCTTTCCCTGATCCTCCTGCACTATCCTTACTGCCAAATGCCCTTCTCTAAACCCCTGTCCCTTGTCTTGATTTCCCTGTCCTACCTTCCTAGCTGCCTCTGCATATGAAATCCTATCTTCCCTTCTCACCTGCTGGACCACTACCTCTCGTTTCATCGCCTCACAACCCCAATACGCTACATTATGCTTCCCACCACAACTACAACACCTCGGCTCCACTCCCCGGTCACAATCCCCATACTCATGCTCCCCACTACATCTAGCACATCTCTGCCCCTTCCTACATGACTTAGCTATATGTCCAAACTCCCGACACCTGAAACACCTCAATGGTTTCGGCACAAACTCCCTAACACTATATGCCAAATACCCTAAAAATACCTTGCCAAATACCCTAAAAATACCTCTTTCGGACTAACCTCACCCTCAAACTGAATAACTATCGTCCCTGTCTCCTCCTTCTCTGCACCTCTCTTCATCCTTTCTACACTCTTAATTTTCCCATTACGTTCGTTACTCCTCAAATCTCCTAACAGCTGCTCTATACTAACCTTAATTGGAATTCCACTAATCACCCCCTTGCAACCACCATCCCTTTTCTCCCCTACTATCACTACTCTACAGACATTCACTTTGCCAATGCTCTTCATTTCCTCTACCTCCTCCTCTATGCTCTACCTGCACTACACTTACACACCCTATAAACAAGTTCCCATCCCCCAACACCTTTCCGTACCTTACCTCTCCTAACTGCGCTTTAATGAGTTTTGACAACTGTCTCGGCTCAATATCCCTAACTCTGTCTTCTCCCTCAAATCGCACCACTACATTCAACCCTACAAAATCCTTCCCTCTGCCCTCATCCTCTGACCCACTCAAGCTATCTCCCCTCTCTTTCTTCCTCTTACTCCCCTTCCCCTCACTTTCCCTACTCTTCTTCCCCACCTTTTTCCACCCTTATCCCCCACTCTCCTCCCCACTACACTCCATACTGTCCCCACCCGTCCCCTTCCCTTTGTCATGGCCATTCTCATCCTGACAACTGACCGCCCTGGACCCCGACGTCTCACCCAGAGGGAACACAGGGCATAGCACACGTCTTCAAATCCCTTTTCCCACATGAACAAGTCATACTCTCTAAATATACAACCGCGAGAGAAAACAATTAAACAGGTAAACAAACTCAGACAAAACATCTCCAACTATTAAACCGAGCCGCCCGCCTCCACCACTGTCTCCAAGATGACGATTTGTGCTTGGGAACATTGCATTATCGCGATAGCGCCCCTAAGAGGATCTGGCCGGTATTGCACTTTGTCGAATTCAAAGAGTAGGGTACATCTGCAGTGCCGCTCGGCGACCTTGAATAGGTTATTAAAATGGAATAAAATCAATAACAACTTGCCACGGATATATCCGTGCTTCTGTCCACAACGGGTGGAATCGAAACACGGAGATATACGTTGTTCGTCCCCATTGTGTTAAGAACCAGAACACATTCAGATTCTAAATGTGAAAGTATCCCTTTAGAAGTTTCAGAGGAGCTACAATAAAAGGAGTAAACATTGAAACAGTAGTTATTCGAGCGCTCGCCCGGTCCGCGCACAATAAGACACAGAGCAGTTAGTTAGTTCAGATGAGAGATCTGTTAACACACACACACACACACACACCTAACTGTACATACATTCCCTCAGAAGCTATTCAGAAATATTATTATTCTCAGTCAGCGTTGTAATAGGGCACCGATTTAAGATCGTCCACCCTCCAAGAGAAAAAAAGAGAACCGACCTAGTCGTAGGATTTTTTTTTTTAAGTGCAGGACGTTCCTCTCCATGAATTAGTGGTCCACCACGTTCGTGAAACAGATTCTTGGATGTATACATATAGTTGAGTTGTCACCTGCTGCTGTTTCATCTTTATGGCTAAACAATTGCCATTGTATTGAAAAACCATAGACATCTTCCATAACAAACAGTTTCATCATATTGGAGGAACGACACATGCCTTCTGATTCATATTACTATTATTAGAGTTGGGTTGACTTGAGTTTTATCAGTATGCTGTACTGATTCTGTACTGCATTACCAGAGTTAAATAAAATAAATCATCTGGCTGCTCAGACCATTTCTCAGGATTGTGGGGGCGTGGTCAGATCACACTTGATTGACAGCTCCCTTTCAGCTAGAGTGGCATTTTATTTTTCCATTCAAAATCACTAAAACGTCCATTCTAAATGATTCTAGAGAGATTATCCAGCTGGTCCCAGGTCAATCATTCAGATGTCTTGGTCCCGTCTACTGCTAAGAAGGCTTGGCTCAGAACAGCAGCTTCACAATGTTAAGATGCTGTCTGTCACCATCCCATAGTGTCACTGTTATCGTAGGAACGCCATGGTAAGGAGACCTGAGAGAGAGAGAGAGAGAGAGAGAGAGAGTGAGAGAGAGAGAGAGAGAGAGAGAGACAGACAGACAGAGGAGGTTAAACAGAAATAGACAGAGAGGTCCAGATGATGTGAGAGAGAGAGGAGATAGACACAGAGAGGAACAGAGGAGAGACAGAGAGAGACAGAGAGAGAGAGAGAGAGAAACAGAGAGGAGAGAGACAGATAGATCATGTATACATATATCACACATATAAGATAAAATATTCCTTCCTTATTGATCTCCTTGGGGACATTCAAGCATCATAGCAGCATGGGGGAGGGGGAGGGGAGGTACAGGTTATTATACACAATAACTTAACCCTTATGTGTTTTCTTAATAATACACTGCTAATATTGTAGTATTATTAGTCAATACATCCAGTGTGTGAATGAGGTGCTTGGCCTAGTGACTAAGGAAGCAACATGTCTGCACAGAGACAAACCTACTGTCTGTGAAAGGAACATCTTTGTCCATTATCTCACACACACACACACACACACACACACACACACACACACACACACACACACACACACACACACACACACACACACACACACACACACACACACACACACACACACACACACACACACACACACACACACACACACACACACACACACACACACACACACACACACACACACACACACACACACACACACACACACACACACACACACACACACACACACCTTACCCAGTATGTAGGCACAGACCAGTTTCTGTGTGGAGGAGACATGGAGGTAGAGTGGAACCATGGAGCTCGGCTCAGTGTGCAGGGGGAGCAATAACACTGTCACACACACCACCCCCACCACCACACACACTGCAAACTGGGACGGACTCCGCGGGGCTGGGGAGAAAACACACAAATTAACACAAACAAACACACACACACACACACACACACACACACACTGCGAATGGTTGATTTGAATTTTTTTTGGTAAAAAATCAAGCACTTTAAGCACTTCAAGGACCGGTCACAGTGTATCTCTGACCTGAGGTCAGCTGTAGAACCCTGTTCTAGACGAGTCACAGTGTATCTCTGACCTGAGGTCAGCTGTAGAACCCTGTTCTAGACGAGTCACAGTGTATCTCTGACCTGATGAGGCAGTCTGCTGGAGACTTCCTGCTGTCCTCTGTGTGGGGACCAGTAGAGGAGACAAAGGTCCTAACGGTGCCAGTGCTCTCTGGTTACTCCTCTTCTCCTCCGCTCCTCCTCCTCCTCTCTTCCTCCTTCCCTCCTCCTCCTCCTCCTCGTCTCCTCCTCCTCCATCTTCTCCTCCCTCCTCTCCTCCTCTCAGCTCCGCCCAGATCTCCTTTCCTCCCACCTGCCCCCCCCCTCTCACATCCATGCGGAACCGGTCTCTCCGGCCCCAGTTCCTAGGGGACACGTCCTGGTGGCGCACGACCCTGGGGAGAAAAGGGAAGTTATATCATAGGAGTCAGGAGATTAGCGAGGCTAATGGTGCGGTCGGTCCTCGTCGAGTCTGGTTTGTACACCTTTTCAAGGCAAAATGCAAGCACTTTTCAAGCATTTTCAAGCTGCATTTTCAAGATTTTCCAACATCTTATGCGGCTGTGGTAAATTAAATATTTACCCAAAATGATCATTTCACTTCTTCCATCACATTAAATCAGATGTTATTGTGCTATAAACAACCAAAATTATGTAGAGTTGGCATCATATATAACCTGGCTGAGCCGATGTGTTATGCAGTAACGTACTGTATATCTGTATGTCGTGTATGTTATAAATGTCATGATGAATTGAACATGGGGGACCCTGATGTAGGGCTGGGCGATATGGCCTCTAAATGATATTGTGATATTTTTTGGCCATATCACGATATTTTGACATTTCCTCTAAACTAAAGCACTTAAAAATGCTTGATTTAACCCTTTGATGCATACAGTCACGCCAATATGATGATTATAATAAGTCCCTGCAACATATGTTTGCATTAGTAACCATGAAGATGCTTTAAAAAATAATTGAATTAAAATGTACTAAGAGTAGTCTACTGACACACTAATAAAAAAAATTATTTACATCTAAGGCTACGTTTAGACGGAGAGAGTCTGAACAGAAACCGCAAAAGTCGTCTTACGGTCTCACTTTTAATTTTGCGTTTAGACTAGCGTTTTGGGATGGAATTCTGCGTGCAGACGAGGCTGTAACGACGGAGCCCCACTGTCACACGATTGGCGCGTATGTCACATGACGTGCTGTGAAGACCCGCCCTACTCTGCCTCTGATTCGCAGACTGTGGGTGGGGAATGTGATTGGACCAAAGCTGAGTCACTCACAGACAGTGGGTCCAGTACTAATAGTTGTGATAGCCGCGGGACAGATTCTTGTGTATTTAAAAGTACTACCAATGTAGCCTTCAGGTGATCGCCATGGATAGAATCAGACATGCTTTGTTTACGCTTCTAGGCTACTGGCGCATGCCTGTGATGTAAGCAGTACGCGCGACGAGAGCCTTGACAACCCTTTCATCATCGTTTTATGCGGTTTGACAGTTTAGATGAGAGCGCAAAGGTTTATCGTTTCTAGGAATTCCACCCTGGAAGGTGGTCTCACTTTTTTACGGTTTCACCCCGTAAAAACGCAGTTTCCGTATAAACGAAAGGCACATCCGAAAAAATATTTTTGCGGATTCACCTGCTAGCATTTCCGTCTAAACGGGGCCTAAGACCATTTATATAAAAACTCTTGGGTGCCTAAGACTTTTGCACAGTACTGTGTTTTCTATCCACTTTAGCCAAACATACACATATATATATACACACTACTGTGAGAAAATAATAATCACACACAAAGGGATTGATTGATTGATTGAAAACTTTATTAACAGATTGCAGAATGGGTACAGTACAGTACAGCTCAATACATACAATTGTTAAGGGGATGTAGACCAGAGAAAGACTTTCGTCTTGTTTACATCAGGGTCCCCCATTTTCAATTTATCGTAACATATATGACATACATGACATACAGATAGACAGTACTGCTACATCTATATATTTATGACATACCAGATTTGTAAATACAGTACTGTTTGTGATACAAAGAGAGTCCAGAAAAAAAAGTATATACATTTGACGTAGAAACTGTACATTGGATTGGGTAGGTGGGGGGGGGGGGGGGGGGGGGGGGACTGTACATTGGAGGTGGTTGGGGTTGGGTAGGAGTGGGGGGGCGGGAGGTTGGGTAGGAGGGGTGGGTGGGGGACACTGTACACTGTACAACTGTACAAACAAAACTGTACATTGGAATATTGACAAGACCATACTTGGTAATTTACTGTACATTTACAGGGGCCAGTTTCGAATTGCAGTCTCCCGTAGGTGTTTTTTTAGAGTGTTTTTGAAAGTGGGTAGTGATTCACATTCCTTTACAGCTTTGGGTAGGGCGTTCCACATTGATGTGGCATAATTGCGAAACGTGTTTAGTCCCTTGTTTGAGCCGAATCTGGGTTTAACATGATTTGTGGAGCTCCCTCTGGTGTTGTGATCGTGGTATTCACTGACCTTTGGGAAGTATTTTGACATGTACATGGGTACCTTGGTCGTGTAGTGTATCTTGTAGACCAGGCCCATTGCAAGTTGCTGTACTCTGTCGTCTACTCTAAGCCATCCTAAGTTGTCAAAGTGGGCAGGGGTGAGGTGGGTTCTAGGAGTAAGGTCAAGCAGTAGTCTGACCAGTTTGTTTTGAGATGTTTGTAATTTTGTTTTTAGCGCCTTTGAGGTGCTTTGGTACCATGAGGTGCAAGCATAGTCGTAGTACCCTTGAATGAGTGCTCCTGCCAGAGTCTTCAGGGTATTCTTGTTTACCAGTGAGGAGATCCGGTACAAGAATCGAGTTCGTTGGTTGACTTTTTTTATTACATTGGATGCCATTTTGTCACAGGAAAGATTTGCCTCTAGGATGGAACCCAGGTAGGTAATATCTTCTTTCCTCGTGACAATATTGTCACCCACTGTAACTGAGAAGCCGTCGGTCTTGCTGAGTTTGTTATTTGAACCGAAGAGAATGGACTCTGTTTTGCCCATGTGTAATGATAGTTTGTTATCAGCAAGCCATATGCAGATTTTGCCTAGTTCTGAGCTGAGGGTTTTTTCAACCTGTAACTTGTTCTTGTCAGAGACCAGCAGGGCTGAGTCGTCCGCAAACAGGAACAAGTTGCAGTCACAAGCTGACGACATGTCATTTGCATAAATTAGGAACAGTAGCGGACCTAGTATGCTTCCTTGTGGAACACCACAGCTTACTGTGAGGGGGGGGGATAGGGTACCGTTTACCTCCACCATCTGCTCTCTCCCCTCCAGGTAGGATTGCATCCAGCTCACTGATAGACTATCAAAACCAATTGCTTTTAGCTTGTCAATCAGAATGGTGTGATTGACAGTGTCGAAGGCCTTTTGTAGGTCCAGCATGACCATGTCGCAGTATTTGCCCGCGTCCACCTCTTGTTTGATGTGGTTGTTTAAATAGAGAAGGCATGTGTCAGTGGAGTGGGATGTTCTGAAGCCAGATTGGAATTCGTAGATTAGATTTTTTTCCGCAAGGTATTTTTCGACCTGTTCGTATACAATTTTTTCCATGACTTTCGAGATGGAGGTAAGGATAGAAACAGGGCGGTAGTTGCCTGGGTCTAATTTACTGCCTTTTTTGTGCAGAGGGGTCATTCTCGCGATTTTGAAGTCCTTGGGGACGTGTCCCTGTTTTATGGAGAGGTTTATTATGTGTGTGATGACTGGGGTGATGGCGGCTGCTGAGTCTCTGAGGAATTTGGAGGGGATGTTGTCATGGCCAGTGGCCTTGTTAGGTTGGAGGGCGCTCAGTTTTTTTGAGTACCTCATCTGTTGTTACCATTTCCAGTTTGAAGTCGTCTTTGTGAACCCCTAGGTTCTTGTAGTATGCTACTATGTGTTCTACCCCATAATGCCCTGAGTGGGAGGGTAGTTTGTTTACCAGTGTTGTGGCTATGTTTGTGAAGAAACTATTTAAGTAATTGGCTACATCCAGCTTTTCTGTGATGAGCGTGTTGTCCGTCTTTATGTTTATGTTTGAGAATCTGGTTTTAAGTTTTTTACTGCAGCATAGTTTGTTATTGAGTAATTTCCAAAGTTCACGTGGTTTGTTTTTGTTTTCCTCGGTTTTGTCATTGATGATTTTTTTTTGCTGTTCTGATCATGGAGTTTACATCATTTCTTAGTCTGTTTCTTTCCAGTTTGAGTTCAGTCACGTGGGCTTGGAGTTCACTGCTCGTGCTTATGTTAAGCTTTGACTGACTTTTACGAAACTCAGAGCATTTTTTGTCTCTGGTTTTCATAGCGGTCAGTATTTCAGCGTGCATCCACGGCTCAGCGCGATTTTTTACCCTGGTGGTTCTTAGGGGGGCCATGTTGTTTAGTATCGTTGAAAATTTTGTTTTGAAGCCAAGATAATGGCTTATAGCAGACTTAATGATTTTAGAATATTTCAGATAATGAAATTAAATGTTTATATCATCAACTATCCAGTTAGTATTTATACTGTAACGTTCGGCTACTTTAAATCATTGAATGTAGAGAGAGAGAGAGAGAGAGAGATTGATTGATTGAATTGATTGATTGAAAACTTTATTAACAGATTGCAGAATGGGTACAATACAGTACAGCTCAATACACACAATTGTTAAGGGGATGCAGACCAGAGAAAGACTTTCGTCTTGTTTACATCAGGGTCCCCCATTTTCAATTCATCAGGACATATATGACATACATGACATACAGATAGTCAGTACTGCTACATCTATACATTTATGACATACCAGATTTGCAAATACAGTACTGTTTGTGATACAGAAGGAGTCAGGAAAAGGGAGTATATACATTTGACGTAGAAACTGTACATTGGAGGAGGTTGGGTGGGGGGGGGTTGGGTACACTGGGATATTGACAACCATACTGGGTAATCTACATTGGAGGTGGTTGGGGGGGGGGGGGGGCACACTGTATAAACAAGCAAAACTGTACATTGAGGGGGGGGGGGGGAGACACTGTACAAACAAACAAAATTGTACATTGGACTATTGACAAAACCATACTAGGTAAATGACTGTACATTGGCAAAACTGTACATTGAGGGGGGGGGGGGGACACTGTACAAACAAACAAAATTGTATATTGGACTATTGACAAAACCATACTAGGTAAATGACTGTACATTGGAGGGGGTTGGGTTAGGATATTTACAGGGGCCAGTGTTGAATTGCAGTCTCCCGTAGGTGTCCCTTGAGAGAGGTTTTGAAAGTGGGTAGTGATCCACATTCCTTTACAGCTTTGGGTAGGGCGTTCCACATTGATGTGGCATAATTGCGAAACGTGTTTAGTCCCTTATTTGAGCCGAATCTGGGTTTAACATGATTTGTGGAGCTCCCTCTGGTGTTGTGATCGTGGTATTCACTGACCTTTGGGAAGTATTTTGACATGTACATGGGTACCTTGGTCGTGTAGTGTATCTTGTAGACCAGGCCCATTGCAAGTTGCTGTACTCTGTCGTCTACTCTAAGCCATCCTAGGTTGTCAAAGTGGGCAGGGGTGAGGTGGGTTCTAGGAGTAAGGTCAAGCAGTAGTCTGACCAGTTTGTTTTGAGATGTTTGTAATTTTGTTTTTAGCGCCTTTGAGGTGCTTTGGTACCATGAGGTGCAAGCATAGTCGTAGTACCCCTGAATGAGTGCTCCTGCCAGAGTCTTCAGGGTATTCTTGTTTACCAGAGAGGAGATCCGGTACAAGAATCGAGTTCGTTGGTTGACTTTTTTTATTACATTGGATGCCATTTTGTCACAGGAGAGATTAGCCTCTAGGATGGAACCCAGGTAGGTAATTTCATCTTTCCTTGTGACAATATTGTCACCCACTGTAACTGAGAAGCCGTCGGTCTTGCTGAGTTTGTTATTTGAACCGAAGAGAATGGACTCTGTTTTGCCCATGTGTAATGATAGTTTGTTATCAGCGAGCCATATGCAGATTCTGCCTAGTTCCGAGCTGAGGGTTTTTTCAACGAGAGAGAGAGGGCGAGAACGCGCGAGAGAGCCCCCCCCCCCCCCCCCCTCGGGTTTTGTTCTAGGTTTGCGTTTTGATCGTCTAAGCTGCCGTAGGTGATGATGTCACACTCGAATGTAAACAGGAATAGTTTAACACACGGAGATGGAAACTGGATGATATAAAGAAACAAATAACCAATAAATATGAAGTTATGTTTAAACTTCTGTTGTCAAGCGTTGTCAATATAACCCACCCCCTTTCCTCACGAATGGAACTAGTGTTGTGGAGTCCGCTTTGAGCATTTTCCAGGGTTAGCAGCTAACGCTAGTTAGGTTAGCATAGTCCTCATGGATAACTTGGTTAGCAGCTAACGTTAGCCCATTGCTCGAGTTTGTAATTCCAATAGTGTATTCTGCCTGTTACTTGACTATTTCGATTATTGAAGTGGTATTTTTATAACGAACATTTACGGAGACAGGTGTGGAGTCTTGTAGTCTCAAACTTAGTAGTACCTGGCGAGCCAGGTCGAAAACACGTTAATAACATCCATGCTCATTGGCTCACCTTTCATGTGGCTCGAAAGATGGTAAAGATCTGCAAGTCCTTTCTGCATATGTTGCACACGGCTACTCTGGGATTTTCTCCTCTTTTTAACCATGACTTATATTTTATATCT
Organism: Notolepis coatsorum; assembly: GCF_963971535.1. Lineage (NCBI taxonomy): Eukaryota > Metazoa > Chordata > Actinopteri > Aulopiformes > Paralepididae > Notolepis > Notolepis coatsorum. Next base: position 83,778,252 of record NC_140165.1, on the reverse strand, counting down.
CCAAGCCAGAGCTCATTAAAACGACAGCCTCCCGGCATGTTGGCCACACACACACGCGCGCGCGCTGTTCTCAGATGGCACAGGTAAAAAAAACACTACGGGTCGAGCCCAGCCACATTTCATTTTGCGTGAAAGGCGAACACAAAATAGGCTCGCTCGAAGTCGCTCCGACTTATTTAATTTCTTTGTCTAAAAAAAAAACTATTCAGTCAGATAGCGATTTATTATGAAAGTATAAAGTGCAATTACAATTTCAATAACTTTCCAGCACTTTATACACAATTCAAGCACATTTAAAACCTTGAAAACAGCACATTGAAATACAAGCATTTTCAAGGATTTCCAGCACCCGTACAAACCCTATTATGTATCATGTAATGATGGTAAATGCAAGGTGACAGCTTGTGTGCTAGTTAGGTTGTAAAGTGAGGACCATCAGATTCAAGGCAGCAGATTAAACTTTTTTTTTTCTTCATGCAGATAGTTTGAGTGACCTGCATACCATTTGATTGTGTAATTAAAGATATACATGATGTATATTATTACATTACTATATTGAGGTGAGGTAGAAGACATACAGTAAGCATGTGGGGGAAGTTACTCTAAATCCTCAAGGGTTCCTCCTGGTCCTGCTGCTCCTACATTTAAGTACTGTACCAGTAGGAACCATTCAATATTTTGTACAGATTCATACAAGGAAGTTACACTGTAAGTTCCTGGAAATTACAGGGTAAATGTCTGGGAAGTTATCTATCTATCTGCGTTTCCCAAACTTAGGGTCGCGACCCAAAATGGGTTGCCAATAAAAAATATATATATATATTTTAATAAATTATTTTTATTTTTATTTATTTTTTTTTATATAAAAAAGCTGTAGATGTGTTGATTCAGTTTGGCACCACATACTTATGTGAATCTGGGTTTTTTACTCTAGCATACCTGAAAAACAAATACAGAAACAGACTAAATGCTCAGCATGACCTCAGAATAGCACTTTCAAAAACCAAGCCCAGAATAGATCTGCTGGTTGAAAACTTCAACCAGCCACATACCTAGGGTTGGGCACCGAAAACCGGTTCTAATTAGGAACCGGTTCCTAACTTCCGGTTCTGGAACCGGAAGTAACATATCTGCATTTCGGAACTAGGCAAAATCTGCATATGGCTCGCCGACAACAAACTATCATTACACATGGGCAAAACAGAGTCCATTCTCTTCGGTTCAAATAACAAACTCAGCAAGACCGACGGCTTCTCAGTTACAGTGGGTGACAATATTGTCACAAGGAAAGATGAAATTACCTACCTGGGTTCCATCCTAGAGGCTAATCTTTCCTGTGACAAAATGGCATCCAATGTAATAAAAAAGGTCAACCAGCGAACTCGATTCTTGTACCGGATCTCCTCTCTGGTAAACAAGAATACCCTGAAGACTCTGGCAGGAGCACTCATTCAAGGGTACTACGACTATGCTTGCACCTCATGGTACCAAAGCACCTCAAAAACACTAAAAACCAAATTACAAACATCTCAAAACAAACGAGTCAGACTACTGCTTGACCTGACTCCTAGAACCCACCTCACCCCTGCCCACTTTGCCAACCTAGGATGGCTTAGAGTAGACAACAAGAGTACAGCAACTTGCAATGGGCCTGGTCTACAAGATAGACTACACGACCAAGGTACCCATGTACATGTCAAAATACTTCCCAAAGGTCAGTGAATACCACGATCACAACACCAGAGGGAGCTCCACAAATCATGTAAAACCCAGATTCGGCTCAAACAAGGGACTAAACACGTTTCGCAATTATGCCAAATCAAGTTCCCCTTCTTTGCAGGGCTATAACTTTTTAAATTCTATTGCTAAATTGCCATTATTATGGCCCATTCAATGTCCTATATGTATTGTTCAGGGTGTAGCAACGTTAAACTTTTTCATTCACATATTCATACTAAAATATGGTCTAAAGTATAAGTATGTTTTTATCGTTTTCTGCAGCTTTCTTCAGAACGTGATTTATAGCCCTAAATGCATTATATTGATGATCAAATACAGTTTGGTAGGAATCTGTGCGAGATAAAAAGTTTCAACTGGACGTGGTTCTAGAAGTTTCTACGCATCATCTGATGATGACCGGATGGGCGGGGGATCGTTTATAATTCCGTGGGCAGCGTTAGATGATTCATCCAGAGTGGGTCATATGTTCATCAGATCAGTTAGTATAGAATACGTTAGAAAATAACGCTGAATCTTACCGTGGCTTCCTCGCGCCGCTGGCAGATGAGCGTGGAACAGATTTTTTTCTATTATGGGATGTAGAAATGCCCGATCCATTTCCAGGTTGTATAATAGTATATACGTCCAAATAACGTTGTTTATTGAGTTAGGGTGAGCAATCTATTATCCAGTGTTTCAAAATGGAGTCGCGGGAGCTATAGCGAGTGGCCGGACCACATATGGATGAGCACTACCGGTTCAAAGGTTAATATCCGGTTGGCGATCTGCCGATCGGCCACCAGATGGCGCTCTTGAACCGCTAGAGAGTTGAGAGGAGATCAGCAGTGTGTCTCAGGGCTCCGGAAAGGAAATATGATTTCGATGACAGATTTTTGAAATATTGACATCAAAGACGAGTTACGGCGTCTTCGGCAGAATGAGCATGGCTCGGAAAGACGTGAAAACTCGTCCGCGGCGATCATAGTGTTAATCAGAATGTTGCTCAATGTTGGGGTTTAAGGTTGAGGGACGGAGGGAGGGGGTAAGAAATGGAGAGTTGAAAAAGGGGTGAGAAATAGAAAGGAGAGTAGAACATGTTTGTTCATTTAAAAGTGTTACAAAATTGTATGTACATATGTTATGAGGTGGTGAGCAACTTAACATTACTCTGATTATTGCTGTGATGTACTTTTATAATTAAATAAATAAATGTTATATACATTTGAAATTCATGGTTTGTTGTGTTCTTTATCAGTAGTTTATAAATGTATGTTATGGCAATTCATGATGTATTTTTGTAAGTTTGGGTCCCGTGAAAACACCAAATTTCTCTTTTGGGTCTCGAGCTGAAAAAGTTTGGGAACCCCTGATCTATATCTATCTATCTACTGGTGCAGCTTAAAGTGGAGATGAAGCAGTGAGCAATGTGATCCTAGTTTGTTTGTTGTGTACCTTGTGTAAGACAGGGTTCTATAATCAAATGTGAAATCTCTTATTTGTCTGAAAAATCAAATATAATATCCCTGTTTTCAACATGGGCGCCGCCATTTTGTTGCTGACGTCATGGCTGACGTCATGCCACTGGTTGGGTGTATACACTGCCTATAGTGAATGGGTCAGTCAGTAAATAAAATGTTGCCTACAAAACAACGGGACCGCGGTGGTTCTGTTTGTATTGCTCCTGGCTGTTCAAACTAATTTTACCATGTGAGAGAGAGGAAAGTTGGTTAATTTCCACAAACTACCAGTGAAAAAAACAGTGTTGTTGGCATGTTGGCTCGGGCTGGCTGCACTCAGGCGGCGCGACCAGCCTGTTGGACAGGGAAGGAGGATCTGCAGAGAACACTTCATTGCCTTGGATTATGTTGTTGGGGTGGGATGTTTGTCCAGAAGACCACTAATCAGCTGAAGCCGGACGCGGTTCCCTCGGTCTTCGACAAACAGACCGGCGTTAGCTCTCGGGAGCGATCGCTAGCTAGTTGGCACCAGCCGGCGACCGGCGTTAGCAACCGGAGCGTCGCGGAGCATTCAGCCTGCTGGCTACCTAGACCCACTTCAACCAGCGTCGCGGAGCATTCAGCCTGCTGGCTACACAGCTTGTCGGTGTGCTGGAGCCTCTGCAAGCTAACGGTAGCTGGCTACACAGCTTGTCGGTGTGCTGGAGCCTCTGCAAGCTAACGGTAGCTGGCTACACAGCTTGTCGGTGTGCTGGAGCCTCTGCAAGCTAACGGTAGCTGGCTACACAGCTTGTCGGTGTGCTGGAGCCTCTGCAAGCTAATGGTAGCTGGCTACACAGCTTGTCGGTGTGCTGGAGCCTCTGCAAGCTAACGGTAGCTGGCTCCAGGCTCCAGCACACCGACAAGCTGTGTAGCCAGCTACCGTTAGCTTGCAGAGGCTCCAGCACACCGACAAGCTGTGTAGCCAGCAGGCTGAATGCTCCGCGACGCTGGTTGAAGTGGGTCTAGGTAGCCAGCAGGCTGAATGCTCCGCGACGCTCCGGTTGCTAACGCCGGTCGCCGGCTGGTGCCAACTAGCTAGCGATCGCTCCCGAGAGCTAACGCCGGTCTGTCTGTCGAAGACCGAGGGAACCGCGTCCGGCTTCAGCTGATTAGTGGTCTTCTGGACAAACATCCCACCCCAACAACATAATCCGAGGCAATGAAGTGTTCTCTGCAGATCCTCCTTCCCTGTCCAACAGGCTGGTCGCGCCGCCTGAGTGCAGCCAGCCCGAGCCAACATGCCAACAACACTGTTTTTTTCACTGGTAGTTTGTGGAAATTAACCAACTTTCCTCTCTCTCACATGGTAAAATTAGTTTGAACAGCCAGGAGCAATACAAACAGAACCACCGCGGTCCCGTTGTTTTGTAGGCAACATTTTATTTACTGACTGACCCATTCACTATAGGCAGTGTACCAGCAGTGTATACAACCAGTGGCATGACGTCAGCAACAAAATGGCCGCGCCCATAATGCTAAATGCTTCAGAAATGCACACAACAAATCGTTTTTTCTTAGAAACTGCTTATTTTTATAACGTGATTTCTTCTGTGGCTTATCTAAATACTAATGTGATGCTATGAATATGTATTTATCGCACTGCTTCATCTCCACTTTAATGTGTCGTCTTCCTTTATTACGGTCTCTGGTTTTCACTTTTGTTTATTACACATCTCCTCCATCTAACCTCCTCAGCAAGACACAAGAAATTGCATGTGTGTGTGTATGTGTGAGTGTGTAGTGTGTACACTTACAGGTCGACGCAAGACTTGGCTCTTACACTCCCCTCTGCCTCCACCACCCTGTAGAGAGAGGGAGCTGTACACAACACTAGAGAGAGAGAGCGAGAGGAGACGTGTATTTGTATTATAGAACACCTACATTACTATACTACTCCAACTACTACTATACTACTAATGTTGTTGTACTAATGTGTTTTGTATATGTGTAATATGGACCTCGAGTCTGAAGTAAAGTCCTCATCATCATCATCATGATCAATATATACAACTACTGCTACTACTATACTAATCATAATAATACTATATAAACCTACTGCTACTATACTACTACTACTGCTACTACTAATACTATATACAACTACTGCTACTACTAATACTATATACATAGTAGTTTATACATATACAAGTATTCAGAGAGAGAGAGAGAGAGAGAGAGAGAGAGAGAGAGAGAGAGAGAGAGGAGAGAGAGAGAGAGAGAGAGAGAGAGAGAGAGAGAGAGAGAGAAGAGAGAGAGAGAGAGAGAGAGAGAGAGAGAGAGAGAGAGAGAGGAGAGATATTGACAGACAGACAGACAGAGGTAGATGGTAGATAGATAATACAGTACAGACAGGTATAGATATACAGACAGACAGACAGACAGACAGACAGACAGACAGACAGACAGACAGACAGACAGACAGACAGACAGACAGACAGACAGACAGACAGACAGACAGACAGACAGACAGACAGACAGACAGACAGACAGACAGACAGACAGACAGACAGACAGACAGACAGACAGACAGACAGACAGACAGACAGACAGACAGACAGACAGACAGACAGACAGACAGACAGACAGACAGACAGACAGACAGACAGACAGACAGACAGACAGACAGACAGACAGACAGACAGACAGACAGACAGACAGACAGACAGACAGACAGACAGACAGACAGACAGACAGACAGACAGACAGATAGATAGATAGATAGATAGATAGATAGATAGATAGATAGATAGATAGATAGATAGATAGATAGATAGATAGATAGATAGATAGATAGATAGATAGATAGATAGATAGATAGATAGATAGATAGATAGATAGATAGATAGATAGATAGATAGATTTTATTTTATTAGGGATCCGCATTAGCTGGTGCCATAGCAACCAGCTAGTCTTCCTGGGGTCCACACACAAAAATAAAATACAAAAACAATTATTATTGCAAAAACAAAATTATTAAAAGTCAGTACACACAATGCATAATGAAACTACTGTAACAATTAAGATAGCTACAATTACATTAGTGTAAAACAAAAACAAAAAATTACTTTACAGTGTTAAAAACAATTTAAGATTATTTTAAAAAGTGAATCTACTGTTTAATGCAGCAGAGGTTTTGAGGCAGGTTATTCCAAAGAGTTAATGCTCTAAAAATAAAATATCTCCTTAAAGCGTTGGTTTTAGGACCTGGCAATTCAAGCTGCCCACTACTGGAACCTCTAGCGTAATGCTTGTGCACAGTATTCCTAAAAACAATCTGATTATGTATAAAAACAGGAGTTTTACCAACTTGAACAGCACAAGTATATTAAAAGACAATCTATCTAAAAGACAATCTATCTAATCGATAGATAGATAGATAGATAGATAGATAGATAGATAGATAGATAGATAGATAGATAGATAGATAGATAGATAGATAGATAGATAGATAGATAGATAGATAGATAGATAGACTGACTTACTCTTAAAGCTCAGAGGGAAGGTGTAGGGGTTGTATAGAGTCAGAACTCTCCTGTGGGAACTCCTCTCATTAGAATAGAACACCAGCTGACTGGGGAAGAGGAAAACTGGTAGTGGAGACGCCACTTCTCCTCTCTCCTCTCCTGCTCTGATATCTCCCCTCTCCCCCCGTCTCTCCTCTCCTCTCTGCTCCTTCTCTCCTCCTCTCATCTCTCCCCTCTCCTCTCGTCTCCTCAACCCTCCTCCACCTCCCCCTCCTGCTCGTTCATGGCTCTCCTGGCTTCTCATTGGTCCCCCTCACATGTAATCCTGCCCACAGCCATGCTCTGAGGCTCTGAGGCTCCGAGTGGCTGGCTGGCAGTCTGATGTCACACTGTCGCCATCTGGTGGAGAGAAGACGACAGGACGGGACATTAAAGGAAGAAATGTGTGCAGATTCAGAACATAGTACTCCTGCAACGTTTCCCATTATGTGAAGGTCCACCACAATATCTGACAGGCCCACCACAATGTCTGACAGACTCACCACGATATCTGACAGGCCCACCACGATATCTGACAGGCCCACCACAATGTCTGACAGACTCACCACGATATCTGACAGGCCCACCACGATATCTGACAGGCCCACCACAATGTCTGACAGGCCCACCACAATGTCTGACAGACTCACCACGATATCTGACAGGCCCACCACAATGTCTGACAGACTCACCACGATATCTGACAGGCCCACCACAATGTCTGACAGACTCACCACGATATCTGACAGGCCCACCACAATGTCTGACAGACTCACCACGATATCTGACAGGCCCACCACAATGTCTGACAGACTCACCACGATATCTGACAGGCCCACCACAATGTCTGACAGGCCCACCACGATATCTGAAAGGCCAACCACGATATCTGACAGGCCCACCACAATAATGTGACAGGCCCACCACAATATCTGACAGGCCCACCAGTGCCACCACGATATCTGACAGGCCCACCACAATATCTGACAGGCCCACCACAATATCTGACAGGCCCACCACGATATCTGACAGGCCCACCACGATATCTGACAGGCCCACCACGATATCTGACAGGCCCACCACAATAATGTGACAGGCCCACCACAATATCTGACAGGCCCACCACGATATCTGACAGGCCCACCACAATATCTGACAGGCCCACCACAATATCTGACAGGCCCACCACAATAATGTGACAGGCCCACCACGATATCTGACAGGCCCACCACGATATCTGATAGGCCCACCACGATATCTGACAGGCCCACCACAATATCTGACAGGCCCACCACAATGTGACAGGCCCACCACAATATCTGACAGGCCCACCACAATGTGACAGGCCCACCACAATAATGTGACAGGCCCACCACGATATCTGACAGGCCCACCACGATATCTGATAGGCCCACCACGATATCTGACAGGCCCACCACAATATCTGACAGGCCCACCACAATATCTGACAGGCCCACCACAATGTGACAGGCCCACCACAATAATGTGACAGGCCCACCACGATATCTGACAGGCCCACCACAATATCTGACAGGCCCACCACAATACCTGACAGGCCCACCACAATAATGTGACAGGCCCACCACGATATCTGACAGGCCCACCACGATATCTGACAGGCCCACCACAATATCTGACAGGCCCACCACGATATCTGACAGGCCCACCACAATATCTGACAGGCCCACCACAATATCTGACAGGCCCACCACAATGTGACAGGCCCACCACAATAATGTGACAGGCCCACCACGATATCTGACAGGCCCACCACGATATCTGACAGGCCCACCACAATATCTGACAGGCCCACCACAATATCTGACAGGCCCACCACAATGTGACAGGCCCACCACAATAATGTGACAGGCCCACCACGATATCTGACAGGCCCACCACGATAATGTGACAGGCCCACCACGATATCTGACAGGCCCACCACAATAATGTGGCAGGCCCACCACAATATCTGACAGGCCCACCACAATATCTGACAGGCCCACCACAATAATGTGACAGGCCCACCACGATATCTGACAGGCCCACCACAATATCTGACAGGCCCAACACAATAATGTGACAGGCCCACCACGATATCTGACAGGCCCACCACAATAATGTGACAGGCCCACCACAATATCTGACAGGCCCACCACAATAATGTGACAGGCCCACAATATCTGACAGGCCCACCACAATATATTCAGGCCCAGCACAAATATCTGACAAGTCAGCCCCATAAACAGCACTTCAGTACAGCTAGTACAATGTACTATATTGTACTAGTTATCTATTGGTAATCTTATCAGTACAGCTAGTACACTTGCTATAATGTACTTTGAATCTCTGCCTCTCCATTCAAACAGTAGACAGATAGCTTGGTAGACACTGAATGTTCAATGAGTGTCCGATGTATTATGTAATATATGGATACGAATGCAAGAAAATGTCCAACCACAACGACACATTAGCAGCAGCAACATAGTTTGCCTCCCAGTACTGGGCACTTTAGAGATATACGTTTGTTTACATTCACAGAGCCTGCAGTAACTGAATGAATGAATGAATGAATGAATGAATGAATGAATGAATGAAAACTTTATTTAACAGATTGCAGAATGGGTACAATACAGTACGGCTCAATACACACAATTGTTAAGGGGATGCAGACCAGAGAAAGACGTTTGTCTTGTTTACATCAGGGTCCCCCATTTTCAATTCATAGTGACATTTATGACATTACACGACAACATACATGACATCATGACATTTATGGCATAGGGACATACATGACATACAGGTATATAGTAGTTACATTTGTGACATATACGATATGCAAATATACAGTAGTACTGTTACCCATAGATACTAACAGAGATTATAACTCTGTCCTGTTCGCTTATCGTTATCAAATAGGTTGACAGATTGACAAGACTGCTTAGAGAGCAAATGGTTGTGGGTTCTGCTTCTGGTACAATGCCCTGAGCAAGGGCACCCAGCGCCCATACAGTGATGTGACCAAGCCTGCTCCAAGGACCGAGACTGGAGACTACTAGTAGCTACTACTAGCTAAAATAAACACTTAAGATAATGGGAAGCTACTAGTACCACTAGCTACATAATCTGTGATTATAATTGTAAAAAGCCTACATACAGCTACAGGTTAACTAGCGTTCAAATCATCTGTGATTATAATTGTAAAAAGCCTACATACAGCTACAGGTTAACTAGCGTTCAAAACACCAGTAGACTTGACTAGTGCTTCATGTCTAACTGTAAAGCTAGCATTAATAAGGAAACGTAGATTAGCTAGCTAGCAACAGTTCCTCAACTGAGCTCGTGAGGCTACAGCTGGAAAACACAAGACACTTATTCAAGACGTTAAAAAGCTTCACAATTCACTCGAACGAAAAGTAGTAAAGCATCATTTTCTTCTGAACCAGAATAACATCTTTAGGACACAAACTCACCACCTACTGGGTCGCTGCCTCAGCTAGTGTGGGTCCCGCCCCCCCACCCCCCTTGAGACGTAAACCAATGAGGAGAGAGAGGGAGAGAATCACGTTATTTCATTTGACGTTTTCCCGATCAATCATTTCTCTCTGTGTCTTTTTCCGTGTTTACGTTCTGCGCGGTGACTGACAGCTGCAACGCCCGCCTCTTCTTCTCCTCGATACCACCAGCTGACTGGGGAAGAGAACAACTGGTAGTGGAGACGCCACTCTCTCCTCTCCCCTCTCCCCTCTCCCCTCTCCCCTCTCCCCTCTCCCCTCTCCCCTCTCCCCTCTCCCCTCTCCCCTCTCTCCTCTCTCCTCTCTCCTCTCCCCTCTCCTCTCCCCTCTCCCCTCTCTCCTCTCCCCTCTCTCCTCTCTCCTCTCCCCTCTCCCCTCTCTTCTCTCCCCTCTCTCCTCTCCCCTCTCCCCTCTCTCCTCTCCCCTCTCCCCTCTCCCCTCTCCCCTCTCCCCTCTCTCCTCTCTCCTCTCCCCTCTCCCCTCTTCCCTATCTCCTCTCTCCTCTCCCCTCTCCCCTCTCTCATCTCTCCTCTCCCCTCTCTCCCCTCTCCTCTCCCCTATCTCCTCTCCCCTCTCTCCTCTCTCCTCTCCCCTCTCCGCTCTCTCCTCTCCCCTATCTCCTCTCTCCTCTCCCCTCTCCCCTCTCTCCTCTCTCCTCTCTCCTCTCCTACTCTCATCTCTCCCCTCGTTTCTCCTCTCCTCCTAACCTCGTTCCCAGTTTTATCTCCTCTCCTATACTTCTCTCCCCTTCTCTTATTGGCTGTATAATGCAAATAATTTACAGACAAACTCAAACGTTTTTTTCAATACAGGAGAGCAAATATGATTTGAGAGATGTTTGTAAGTTTACTGTACACAAAGTCAATAAAGGGATTAAAGGGATATGTATTTTGTTACATACCTGTAGATACTATATCTATATCTGTACATATATCCCTTACCTACTCTTACTAGTTACGCTGATGGCCAGTATGACTAGTGTCTTTATACCTATATCACTGTACATAATAATACTACAACTCTGTACATACATCTGATTAGCACTATTAATCAGTAGTACTTATTTATATATTTTATATCCAGTTTAATCACCTGTACATTGTATATTTCTATTGCACTTTACTGTTATATAATGCTGTATAACGACAATACATTTGAATCTAATCTAAAAAGGAGATGTATTTATATTGTTGGGGTTAATTTATGGAACATTGCTGATATAAATTTAAGAATGAGTCATTTTGATTATTATTTTAGTTTTGGAGGGTAGCTTATTTGATAAGAGTATAGGACAGGCATATACGAATTATGCTTCAGCCTGTACATTTTCAGTCACTGCCAAACAAAGACTGTTGACCTTATTTACAGTCTGGAATGATTGTATTGTGTGATGACTGAATAAAACTACTACTACTACTACTAAACTATTATTAGTATTACTACTACTACTACTACTACTACTACTACTACTACTACTACTACTACTACTACTACTACTACTACTAAACTATTATTATTATTACTACTACTGCTACTACTACTACTACTACTATACTACGACTACTACTTATACTGCTACTGCTGCTACTACTACTACTACTGCTACTGCTGCTACTACTATTACTGTACTACTACTACTACTTATACTGCTACTACTACTACTACTTATACTGCTGCTACTACTATTACTGCTGCTAATGTAGCCGGTACAACGCTGTACCTGCCAAACACTTCGACCATGCCTTGAGTGGGAGTCGAACCCCGGGCGTCCGCACTGCGGGCGACATCACAAACCGCTGCGCCAAGAAAGGAATTCCTCTCTAAGCGCTCAGTTTGGATGCCTCTGGGGAGTGAGTTTTACTTCTATGTACCGTAGTCACACTATCGCGGTACATATCCGTTACATTCACCCCCCCTAAACTCACACCACTCAGGCATCCGGGTCAAACGGCACCACTGTAGCCGGTACACTAAGCTAATGTTGAATTGATGGCTAGATGTCCGACAGAAAGGTAAGTGGAGTTTATTACTATGGTTTGTTGGATATGAGTGAATTTTCTGATGAAAAGATGCATTACCTTCATCCATATTTCATCACAATTACAACACAACTCGTGTCTTGTACATCAAAACATTTACTACACTACAAAAATAAATATGCCTGTAGCAGAACAAATACAATAAACACATACAATACAATCGAACAGAGCGACTCAGAAGGAGCTTCTATCCCCAGGCCATCAGGATGCTCAACGACAATAACACTATGTAACACTCACTTTAAATAAACAACTCACTGTAGCACCCACTTTACCCACTTTAACACACTTTATATTTATTGGTAAAGAGATTTGCATCATACCTCATTGCACCTTACCCTAAGTTGTACCTCATCCCATTTCTGCACTCATTCGTTGAAAGTGTAAGTGTTCGTTTGTATTACCGTGCATTCCCTTTGTATCATTATGTGACTGTGTGTGAGTGTTTTATAATAGATATGGTGAAGCTAAGTGGTAACTATAAATGGTTGTCTTGTAGTGTGCAACAGCCAGCATTTAATATAAGAAGGTTCATGAACTGTTGCTTGTTATGCTTTGATATTCATTGTTTAATCTCCATGTCATAACAGGTGGTGGTCAACAGGTGGTCACTGTTTTAGCCTACCTGATTATAGGGGCTCAGTTGGTTAGGGTTCAGTTGATATGGAATTCAGTCTGTCTCTCTTTCTAGTGCCTAAATTGTGATAGGAATCAAACATTCTAGAACATTTGTGATGTCACAGTATGTCATAAGTAACCAAACATTCTAGAACATTTGTGTATCTATATATATTCAAGGGAGAACAATGGGAAGAGTAGAACTCAGAGAGAAGATAAAGAAAGGAGTTGAGGCTGAGTGGCAGGCTGAGTGGGAAAGGGGGACCAAGGGAAGGCACTATTTCTCTCTGCAGCCTCGGGTCAAAATCAAGGTGGATGGATATGGGTCTAGGAGTGATAGGGTGAAGATGTGTAGATTGAGACTGGGACACTGTGGGTTGAACAGTACCTTGTGCATTGTGGGAAAACATCCAGATGGGCGGTGTGAATGTGGAGAGACTGAAACTGTCTGGCATGTTTTCCTAGAATGTGAAAGGTATAGGAAAGAGAGGGAAATCTTTTATAAACGTCTGGTAGAGTTGGGAGTCTCTTCCTTCTCTCTTAAATCTTTCTTTGGCATGGATAATGAGAACCACCAGCTGATCACAGAGGCAGTGCTGACATTTCTGCACGCTTCAGAGTTGTACCAGAGGATATAGCGTTATTGTATTTATTAGTATTGGACAGGCAAGAGGAGCAGAGAAGAAGGAGATAGAGTCGATAGTAATGTGTTTTGAAGATGAGAAGAAGAAGAGGGTAAACAATCAAAAGTTGGTTTACCAGAGGCCTAACTATGGCACACCACTAGCGTAGTATAAGAACTGAGGAGGGCAGTAATACGCCTGCGGGAAATTCAAAAGAAGAAAGAAGAAGAAGAAGAAGAAGAAGAAGAAGAAGAAGAAGAAGAAGAAGAAGAAGAAGAAGAAGAAGAAGAAGAAGAAGAAGAAGAAGAAGAAGAAGAAGAAGAAGAGCTCATCAAAAGAACTGCGGAGGGCAGTAATACGCTGCGTCTACACTGCCGGAAATTCTAAAGAAGAAGAAGAAGAAGAAGGGAAGTGAGGAGCATTGGCAAAGTGAAGGTTAGTGAGAGTAGGGGAGAAAAGGAATGGTGGTTGCAAGGGGGTAATTACTGGGATTCCAATCAACGTTAGTATAGAGCAGCTGGTAGGGGATTTGAAGAGTAACAGGCGTAATGAGAACGTTAGGAGTGCAGAAAGGATGAAGAGGGGAGCAGATAGGATAGAGTCGGAGACGGTAGTTATTCAGTTTGAGGGTGAGGTTGTTCCTAAAGAGGTGTTTGTAGGGTATAATATGGCGATCAGGGTTAGGGAGTTTGTTCAGAATCCGCTGAGATGCTATAGGTGCCAGGAGTTTGGCCATATAGCCATTGCGTGTAGGAGGAAGCTGAGGTGTGCGAGGTGTGGCGGGGAACATGATTATGGGAAGTGTGGAGAGGGAGTGGGGCCGAAGTGTTGTGTGGTGGGGGGCATAGTGTAGCGTTTAGGGGTTGTGAGGTGATGAAAAGGGGGGTAGTGGTTCAGAGAGTGAGAAGGGAAGGAAAGATGTCGTATGCAGAGGCAGCTAGGGTGGTAGGTCAGGGAGATCAAGGTAAGGGACAGGGGGTTGGGGAAGGGCATTTGGCGGAGAGGGTGGTGCAGGAGGTTAAAAAGAGGATGTGGGAGTTGACATTTAATATTGCCTTTGTGGCAGGAGTGGTCAATGTGACAGCTCTGGTTAAGAGTAAGACGGAAAGGATCAGTTGGTAGTTAAAGTGGCAATTCAACACTTGGGTATGGAGGGTCTGAGGTGGGAGGAAGTGATTATTAGTGAGTTAGATAAGGGGATTGTAAGTAACCAAGAAGGCCAGAGTCAGAACTCAGGAGGCAGTGAGTGCATCACAGAGGGGGGCCTAGTCGGGAAGTAGCAGCATTAGCTGCACTTCATGATGGTGCTTTGTTGTGGTTAGGTTTTAGGTTTAGATTTATTAGGTTTGTTTATCCTGGGTTTATGTTTATTTTTATTGTTAGTGTTTTTTTTTATTTGCCGGGTCTTGCTTTATCTGGCCCAGTCGCTGGGTTGTACAGGAGGTGGCGGTATGCGCCTTTCTGTGGTTGCGACCCGACAATAAGTCCAAGGAAGAAGAAGAAGAAGAAGATTGAACAGTTAGGCAGCAATACGCCGAAAGGTGTCTAGACTGCCGGAAATTCACAAGAAGAAGAAGAAGAAGAAGAGGTCAGTGTGCATCTTGAAACAGTGCTGAGCAGTACTGAACAGATAGATTAAACAACATAGATTGAAGCCTGCATTTCAAGACCCGGGTGCCTTGCCTACCGTTTTGCTGTGGAAAGAGCCGGCAAGTTGATTTATGGCTTTTAGGTGTGGAGGAATTTTGTCATGTGTCGAGTTGGCAGTGATTTTGGAGACTGGGAAAATACAGTTTTCTTACCTTGTAGTAGTGACGTGAATATTTAGGAAAATAGCTTTAGGATCACTTCTGTAAAGAAAGACTTCGCTGTGGAAGGGAAATAAACCATTTGGATATCTTTGTTTTACACTGGAGCGGCTGTGGACATTATTTGTCTTTATCAATGAACGTACTACTCACAAGTAAGCAACTTTAACCAGTAGAGTGGAACGTCGGCCCTCATACCATATTTGTAATAAAGACAATCTACTTTTATACTGCAATATTTAATAAAGATTATATATTTTAAATAATAACTTTTGTCCGTCTATTATATACCCCTAAGCCTCATGGTTACATTCACATAATGTACCAGGTTGCGTGTAGCTTTATGCCAAGCAAGCAGTGGAAAAATTTACCGTAGTGGCATGCAGTAATGCGCCTTTCATTTTCCGCCGCCCAGCGCCCAGGTCGCGCGGAAATAGGCTGTCTATTGCCATTCTCTTTGACAAACTCTAACCTTAACCAGCTCCTTAACAACGCCTAAACTTAACCGTTCTAACCTTAACCAACTCCGAAACAATGCCTAACCTTAACCATAGAAATTATATTGCCATTCTCTTTGACAAACTCTAACCTTAACCAGCTCCTTAACAGCGCCTAAACTTAACCGTTCTAACCTTAACCAACTCCGAAACAATGCCTAACCTTAATCGGCGAAAGAATACACGTTAAAAAAAAATCACGTTAAAAAATATTTTCGATGGGATTCGAACTCGCCAGCAAACAAGCCATAGGATCCACAGCCATGTGTCCTTGCCAATTGAGCTATTTGCTAGATACTGAATAAGGGGCGGTGACTTCTATATATTGAGCTCCGCTCGTGTCGCATGCGCGGGCACCTCGCGCGAGCACGCCGGCGCACGCACGCACCTGAGCGAGCACGCCGCCGCCGGTGCACGCACGGTAGCATTTGTCTGAAAAGAAGGGCGCTTTACCGCACTAGCGTGCGGTGACGAATGCGGAAGCATTTTTGCACTGCTTGCTTGGCATTAACGCAGGCTACCAGCGTGCACAAAGTAAGATGGCGACCTCCTCTGGTTAGACGAAGTACTACAATCTAAATTGATTGATTGATTGAAAACTTTATTAACAGATTGCAGAATGGGTACAGTACAGTACAGCTCAATACATACAATTGTTAAGGGGATGCAGACCAGAAAAAGACTTGAGGGGGTTGGGTTAGGACATTTACAGGGGCCAGTTTCGAATTGCAGTCTCCCGTAGGTGTTCTTTGAGAGTGGTTTTGAAAGTGGGTAGTGATTCACATTCCTTTACAGCTTTGGGTAGGGCGTTCCACATTGATGTGGCATAATTGCGAAATGTGTTTAGTCCCTTGTTTGAGCCGAATCTGGGTTTAACATGATTTGTGGAGCTCCCTCTGGTGTTGTGATCGTGGTATTCACTGACCTTTAGGAAGTATTTTGACATGTACATGGGTACCTTGGTCGTGTAGTGTATCTTGTAGACCAGGCCCATTGCAAGTTGCTATACTCTGTCGTCTACTCTAAGCCATCCTAGGTTGTCAAAGTGGGCAGGGGTGAGGTGGGTTCTAGGAGTAAGCTTCTGACCAGTTTGTTTTGAGATGTTTGTAATTTTGTTTTTAGCGCCTTTGAGGTGCTTTGGTACCATGAGGTGCAAGCATATAGTCGTAGTACCCTTGAATGAGTGCTCCTGCCAGTCTTCAGGGTATTCAACCAACGAACGCGATTCTTGTACCGGATCTCCTCTCTGGTAAACAAGAATACCCTGAAGACTCTAGCAGGAGCACTCATTCAAGGGTACTACGACTATGCTTGCACCTCATGGTACCAAAGCACCTCAAAGGCACTAAAAAACAAATTACAAACATCTCAAAACAAGCTAGTCAGACTACTACTTGACCTGACTCCTAGAACCCACCTCACCCCTGCCCACTTTGACAACCTAGGATGGCTTAGAGTAGACGACAGAGTACAGCAACTTGCAATGGGCCTGGTCTACAAGATACACTACGCGACCAAGGTACCCATGTACATGTCAAAATACTTCCCAAAGGTCAGTGAATACCACGATCACAACACCAGAGGGAGCTCCACAAATCATGTAAAACCCAGATTCGGCTCAAACAAGGGACTAAACACGTTTCGCAATTATGCCACATCAATGTGGAACGCCCTGCCTAAAGCTGTAAAGGAATGTGAATCACTACCCACCTTAAAAAACACTCTCAAAAAACACCTACGTGAGACTGCAATTCGAAACTGGCCCCTACAAATGTCCTAACCTAGTTGTACAGTAAATGACCAAGTAAGGCTTTGTCAACATTCCAATGTACAGTGTAAAATGTGTGTGTGTCCCCTACCCAACCCCCCCCCCCCCCCCCCCCCCCACCTCCAATATACAGCCCTCACCCAACCCACCCAACCCACCAACCTCCTCCAATGTACAGTTTCTACGCCAAATGTATATACACTCCTTTTCTGGACACTTTTGTATCACAAACAGTACTGTATTTGCAAATCTGATAAGTCATAAATGTATAGATGTAGCAGTACTGTCTATCTGTATGTCATGTATGCCATATATGTTATGATGAATTGAAAATGGGGGACCCTGGTGGAAACAAGACGAAAGTCTTTCTCTGGTCTGCATCCCCTTAACAATTGTATGTATTGAGATGTACTGTACTGTACCCATTCTGCAATCTGTTAATAAACTTTTCAATCAATCAATCAATCAATTCTTGTTTACCAGAGGGGAGATCCAGTACAAGAATCGATCAAATCATTTAAAATGACTGGTGCGCGCAGGACCACATTAATTTAGCACAGATTTCCTCCCAACATAAGATTATTTATAGAGATGCTATTATATTAACGTTATTCTTCACAACAACAAACAGGAAGCATCACAATAGCCAACACAACACTTCCTCCAGTAAATTACATTTGCAAGATACAATAGCCAATCCAAACCCGAGCTGGTGTTGTCGTCATCTCAATCGAACGTTATAGCATTATGTTATGTTAATTAGCTAGTGCATTATTTAAACTATTACAACTTTTTTTGCCGTGCCGTTGTTCATTCCTAATGTCTAGTGACTAGTCTACACACATTCAGCACAATATCTTACTCTTCTGTTCATGGTTTTTCCCTTCTCTCACTAGAAATTACTTTTTTTATTTGTTTTAATAGAATTTTATGCAAACCCTGACTGAACGTCACAACGTGAGATAGACCTATATATACCCTGCGGTTTCGCGTCTTTATTTGTCTGGCTGAGTATGGACATTGTTGATGCCCTGTTGCCTCTGCTTTCCCGTTACAACAGATTTTCCTTGTATTTTACCACCACCACCACCACCCACCCCCCCCCCCCCCCCCCCCACACAGTTGCCCACCTCAACAACACCTATTGCACGCTTGTTGCAACCATCCTTGTTGTCCTTGCGGATCTCTCATTGAACTGTTGTTCTCTCATTGAATTGCCCAGGCCACCCTGGTGCACACAAATCTGTATTACCAAAGTTCAAAAGGGCTTGATAAAGTCAACAAACATCCCAATTATATAATGTTACACAATTTACCCTGTAATCCAGAAATATATCTAATACATAAGACGCTGAGGCGGTGATAAATGAATGACAGGTGAGGTTTTATTTGCTCTCTGGTGTCTGCTTGATGTTGTTATCTTGAGTGTGTCTCTTGCATGTTCTGTCCTTGTTTTTCCCAACCACCTGGTTGATGCAGAAACTGCTCTCCTCAGCCACCTCTGTAAGACGAATATCACATTCTGTGATGCTGGTGTTGTAAGACATCCCCTCCTCCAAGACTTTACCACCACCCTACACACACACACGCACGCACACACACACACACACACACGCACACACACACACACACACACACACACACACACACACACACACACACACACACAGAGGCACAAGTGTCAAATGGGTTTCGGGCAATCTTGATAACCCTGAACAAGCAATAAGAGACAACATCCACACACTCAACTTTCCATTATTTCATGCAGGGCTTATATTAAAAACATTTCACAACCGTCACAAACTACAGTTTTACTTGTCCTAAACTGAAAAGGAACCATCCCAAATCCCCCCAAAACGTGACTATATAATCCAGCCTTTACCTACTATTCTATTTAAGTTTTTTGTGTTATTTTGGTTATTTATTTTTTTCTTTTTCATATTTTTTTGTTGATTGTTTATATAGCCTATATATAAAAAACAAAACTGCATTGTATTCTCTCACGAGCATATTTTACAGAACTATTTTTGGAATAAAAAAGAAATGCAGCCTTTACCGTCCCGGGAACTGGATCACACCAGGCACAGTTTTTATTGTCCCATGGAGACACCCTTCATTTCAAGCCCTGATTGCATGTTTACAACACACATCTATGAACATTTTGAAATCCTTCACAATACTAGCCAGGTCCTGGATATACATATTATCGATAGCATTATATACATCCATATTCTTATGTCCTACATTCTTATATTATTCGATATTACTCTCATAAAATATTCTATATTTTTATATTCATAAAATACTAAATAGTGTGAATATACACATATGAATACACATATACAATCATTGGCACATACTGACTGGTTCCATCAAATCCATCTGCACATTACAATCCATATGATTATATTTGACAGCTCTTCATTTCTTTTGTTTACTTTTTTGCTCTTACTTTATCTATTGTATAGTAGCACTTGGAGTTGGCAACAAACACTTCACTGCACATTGTACTTGTACTATGACGGGAGTATGTGACAAAATTCCTTGATTGATTAATTGATTGATTGTCCTACCGCACTTGCTTTTCTTGGAATGTGATGGCAATGAGACATTCCTATTTCCCTTATCTTATACAGTGTACATTACACAGGCTTGAGAGCAATTTATTATACTGGCATATGTAAGTACTGTAGAACAAGTATAACACTATGTACTGTACATGGATGCTCTATATACTCACAATGCCCAGCCTGTTGCATGAGAGATTGATGCTTCTGAGTGTGTTGTTCTCGACCAGGACTTGAGATATGATGGTGGCACTGGGCTCAGTCAGCAGGTTGCCTCCTAGATGCAGGTCTAGTAGGGTGTTGTTCTTCAGCAAGGCCTGGCCAATGGCTTGACCCCCCTCATCTCCTAAACGGTTCAGACGCAGGTTGAGGGAAAGCAGGGTGGAGTTCTTGGATAGGGCGTAAGCTATGGCCTGGGCCCCTGGGCCACTAACGTTGTTGTCATTGATGGTCAAGGTTTCCAGTTTACTCCTGCTGAGCAGCTTGCCAATGGCCCTGGCGCCCCTGTTCCCGATCACGTTGTAAGAGAGGTCAAGCGCTGTCAGAGAGGGGTGGTCCAGAAGGTATTTCACCAGCAGCCGGCATTTTTCATCCTCCACGTTGCTTTGATGGAGCCTCAGAACCTATAGAAATAGCACAGTATGAGTTGATACAGTCCACACTAAGGAGTATCAGGGGCTAGTAATACTGGCTACATAGCATACAAAAGAAAGTAAGCAATTAATAAGAATAATATAAACTATAATATCCTCTTACAGAGAACATAATAATGTTACTATTAATTTATAATGCACAACAATAACCAGCAGTATTTTCGCTGGAGGAACTATTTTCTTCTGATTTAAACCTGACTTGGGTTACGTTAACATTATCACAAACACTGCATTTGAAGTAGCAATCAATGATTCACCCTCAAAGTCTTGCAGGACTTCAGGGCCTTGGCCAGAGACTCACAGTCTCGGAGGGTGAACTCAAACATATTCCAATCAAAGTTCATGCCACAACTGTTGACCCTGTACACCAAATGCAGCTCCTCCAGTCCGGTCAGCTTGTTCAACAGAATGCCAAAATCAAAGTGGTCCATGGATGGTCCATCAGGACCACTGTCAATGGTCAGATCTGAGCCATCTTCCTCTTCTGCCTTCTGGGCCTCTTTGACAGGGGGCAGCAGCTGGGAGATATCCAGCCTCTTAATGTAGTTCTTGCAAAGAGGGACCATGTCGAGTACAATCTTTGGGTCTGTCACATCTGGGATAAAGTGCTCAATGATATTCTGCAGGTGTTTCTCGAAGAACATTCTTTTCCAGCTGTGGCCGTAATGGGAGACGTCACACAGGTCCCATCGCTGCCTGCAGCACCGCTCCCAGTAGCCATCGTCACTGATCAAGTTGGCCGTCACATGCAGGGGCAGAGAAGAGGACAGCCTCTCCAGAACATGCTCCTTATCACCGGGGGGAAGTTCCTCAAATATGGGCTTGTCTGTAAGAATAAATATCATTTTTTATTTATTCGTACATGGAATTGTTACAGTCCAACAGTGTCTTCAGTACATATAGTTCACTTAATATGACCCACTAAATTCCATGACCGAAAGGAACAGGAAGAAGAAAACTCTTATTGTACCTGCGCCCCTACACACATACAGTACACTGATAGACTGTTCATAGTGCAGTGTTTACCAAACCAAACAAAATGTACAACTTATTTTGCAGAATTGAAAACATCAACACAATTAAATTAACATAAATAAATACATTTTGTGTATCTATCAGTTAAATTGCATATTTACTGAGGTTCATTCATACACACACAAACACATTTATCTATATTTATAGTACACTGTTCTATTATATAATGTATTATTCTATATTATACTTCTATATACTATACTATATAATTGTATTATTTTTATTTTATTATACTATAACTAAATTATTTATTTATTTAAATATAAATATAAAAGAAGTATGCAAACAAGATACACTGTGTGAAATCTAATCAAATGCATCTCATGTTTATGAAAATAAAAACATGGCGCATACCCGCAAAGTTATTCGCAATGTGTTGCAGGCAGAGGTTTGATAATGTAGGTATCACCGCAAGGGACCACTCTGGATCTTCTGCAATGATCCTTCGTATCCTTCTTCCATTTCCAGCGAGGTTGATTTTCGCCACTGGGGGGGGATTCAACGTGGACATTGTTGCTTCAAGTCTTACGATGAAAAACAATAAACACAAAGACGAAGAGGAGGACCTGGCCCGTCTACAGTTATTGCCACTGTCTAGCGATGTATTGTAACGTTAATATATTCTCAAAGAAAACGACAGATATTTCTATTGTTGACTGTCCGTTTCCTTGGTAACAGAGTCTCACTACTTCCTGTGCTGCATTTAAAGGTACAGTAGCTGCTAGAACACAGACGGGTTGACGCTTGCCGCAGAGCTTGATTGATTGATTGATTGATTGACAAGTTTATTAACAGATTGCAGAATGGGTACAGTACAGTACAGCTCAGTACATACAATTGTTAAGGGGATGCAGACCAGAGAAAGACTTTCGTCTTGTTTACATCAGGGTCCCCCATTTTCAATTCATCATAACATATATGACATACGTAACATGACATACAGATAGACAGTACTGCTACATCTATACATTTATGACATATCAGATGTGCAAATACAGTACTGTTTGTGATACAAAAGTGTCCAGAAAAAGAGTGTATATACATTTGGCATAGAAACTGTACATTGGAGGATGGAGCTCACTCTCGGCCGTGGTTTCTCAGTGTATAATGTATGGTGCTCTCCCTCAACATGCGAGTAGGGTGAGACAACACCATTCTTTAGTCCAAATAATACCCTACTTTATACACTATATTATTGTCATTCGTTTAATGTAAAGTCAGTCTTACATTGGCACTGCTTTAAATGTACCCATAATCCATTGATACCATGTGCCAGTATAACTTTTGTTAAGTAATGAAGAGCAAATGTAAAGTTAATCAATACACAATGAAACAATATCTTTATCTATATCACATGTCAAAACTACTTTAATAAAAGAAGATTTCCGTTTTTCATTTCTACTCATTCATCCAAAACAAGACAGCAATTCTACTTCTGCATGCACCGGGATAATTGAGCTCATAGCACAGATTTGGAGTTGATAGAATGGACATTGCTGTTCTTAGGAAATGTTGCACATGGTGGAAATAATGGAAATGAACATTTCTAACATTAACATTTAGTGTATGTTTAAAGTTGATACATTGAGGCATGGTAGAATTTCACTTTATATTACAGCAATTCGCAATTATGCCACATCAATGTGGAACGCCCTACCCAAAGCTGTAAAGGAATGTGAATCACTACCCACTTTCAAAAACACTCTCAAAAAACACCTACATGAGACTGCAATTCGAATTTCGAAACTGGCCCCTACAAATGTCTTAACCATAGTTGTACAGTAAATGACCAAGTATGGCTTTGTCAGTATTCCAATGTACAGTGTAAAATGTGTGTGTCCCCACTGCGTGTAGCATAATGCCAGCAGAAGAGTGCAAGAGCGCTTCCGCATTCTTCGCTGCGCATGCGCATGAGGTCCTCGCTTAGTTCAGACGCCCCATTCAATGAATGAATCCCAAACTCGAAACTCCGTTAAGCTCCAGAGAGAGAGGCTGAAAACCGCCAGTTCTTGCCCGACGGATGGGAGCCGAATCGCGGATCCGAGTTTTCTGATGAATAGCCCCAAAACATGGAGGTCGCGAACGGCGCCGGCTTCGCTGACCAGAGCTCTCTCAGATTAAAAATTTTAATCGCAGCCTGGAACATACATGTTTCGGAACCAATGTGTAACTAGACAGTTACAATATAACATTTATATTAATTAACCCAGTTAATGCCTTAAGAGAAAGAGTCTGGTGGTCAATTACTACGGAAATGTTGTCTTACTAATAATAACTAATTCCGCGGTCAATAGAAGTCTCTGTTATTATTAGTAAGACACAACATTTCCGTAGTAATTGACCACCAGACTCTTTCTCTTAAGGCATTAACTGGGTTAATTAATATAAATGTTATATTGTAACTGTCTAGTTACACATTGGTTCCGAAACATGTATGTTCCAGGCTGCGATAAAAATTTTGAATCTGAGAGAGCTCTGGTCAGCGAAGCCGGCGCCGTTCGCGACCTCCATGTTTTGGGGCTATTCATCAGAAAACTCTGATCCGCGATTCGGCTCCCATCCGTCGGTCAAGAACTGGCGGTTTTCAGCCTCTCTCTCTGGAGCTTAACGGAGTTTCGAGTTTGGGATTCACTGTGTTGAATGGGGTGTCTAAACTAAGCAAGGACCTCATGCGCATGCGCGGCGAAGAATGCGGAAGCGCTCTTGCACTCTTCCGCTGGCATTATGCTACACGCGTCCCCACTACCCAACCCCCCCCCCCCCCCCCACACCTCCAATGTACAGCCCCCACCCACCCAACCTCCTCCAATGTACAGTTTCTATGTCAAATGTAGTAAATACACTCTTTTTCTGGACACTTTTGTATCACAAACAGTACTGTATTTGCAAATCTGATATGTCATAAATGTATAGATGTAGCAGTACTGTCTATCTGTATGTCATGTATGTCATATATGTTATGATGAATTGAAAATGGGGGACCCTGATGTAAACAAGACGAAAGTCTTTCTCTGGTCTGCATCCCCTTAACAATTGTACTGTACTGTACCCATTCTGCAATCTGTTAATAAACTTTTCAATCAATCAATCAATCAATCAATCAATCAATTAAATCAATCAGCACCAGTAGTATCCGTTTTTAACATTAGTGTCTGACACTATAGACACATGTTAAAAGTCAAAGTCAACTTTGTCATTTTCCAATTTGTGCAAGACATACAGAAAAATTCAATTACGTG
Organism: Notolepis coatsorum; assembly: GCF_963971535.1. Taxonomy (NCBI): domain Eukaryota; kingdom Metazoa; phylum Chordata; class Actinopteri; order Aulopiformes; family Paralepididae; genus Notolepis; species Notolepis coatsorum. The sequence continues at coordinate 83,753,151 of NC_140165.1, read as the reverse complement.
CCCCCCTTCCCACGGTTTAGAAAGAGACAATAAACACAACTGCAGTGATGCGTTCTTCATGGGACGGGGTTGCATGCAGTGCAGCCAAAGTTTTGTGAGCAGAAGCGCGTGCATGCATGTCGTATATTTATCTAAATAAAACCTGTAAATTAAACAATAGAAATTATGCACATATATGAAATAGCAAAGAACTAGGTTATTTTCTCTTAGAAAAATAGAGACTCACAGCCATGCCAAATCACCTGTTAGGTTAACCATACATTTGAGTCAACAAGAAGGCTGTTAACTGGCCTCAGTCGAAATGGATCAAAATGACCCATATAAGCATTACGGGAAGGATTAAAATCATCTAGCGGTTGATGGAAAAAGCCACAGGAGAACTCAGTCAAAAAGCTAACAGTGCACCCCTTCAGCCTTCACTTAGCAGTTATAGGAAAGGCCCAGAGTGCCATAAAAATAAGAACAGATCAAATGGCAAACATATGACACATCTTCCTCCACAACGAACAGGGATGGTGCGCCAAATAACTAAACTTTTAAGTCAAGAAGTGACGGCCTGAAGGCCAACATCCGAGTTCTGTTTACTTTAGCTAAGCAGACCAAACAGGCCATTCTGTGATACCCACTGTTAAGTTGAGTGGGTACTATATTTCCATCTGTATGAGGGTCGCATTCAAGGACACTTGGGTAAATCATTCTAAAAGGAAACTAGTTCATATCCCCTCTGTAAGGTCACCTTGTAACGCTGTTTCGCAAGACCCAAATCACTGAGAGGGGAGACCTTCTAGCCAATAGGAAAGCAGGCTCTCTGGGGTGACGGCACTGGATGGGGCAAGGGTGGGGGGGGGTTCTCTCTTCTCTATAAAACCTACAGGTTGAATGATGGAGGTGAGACAGAGACACGGAGACACCGAGACGCAGAGAGACACGCAGGGAGAACGGAAAAGCAGAGACGGAGAATCCACCCCACCAGTTCGAGAATAAGAGACGCCACTAAGAAGCCCTCCGGGAAAAGCTGATTAGAGATAGAAAATAATTGATGCTGTGAACCAGATAATTTAAGCTGTTGGATATTCCAATAAAACAACGGTCAGAACCGTTTTCACCCGCAGCGCTGTCTCCGCCTCCACGTGATTTCCAAAGGACCACATTTGAATGAACTGTTACTTTAACGGGAAACACAACGAGCAGAGTAAGCTATTCCACTATACATTAGAGAAAGATCATATAGCTATAACATAGAATCATTGAGAAGATACATTAATCTGGCGCCGTGACTACCGGTCTGTACATCCGAACGGGACCCAGGACAAGGACAACAGAACTTCAAAAACTCTCAGAGCAGAGCAGCGACGCCTGACTACGCCATCCTCGAGCAACAACAACCAGCAGAGGCCAAACGGTGAGTTGAAGATGTGTCTGTATTGTCGGGGTTTGTTTGGGCAGATTTCGAACAGGGGTAGAGAATGGTTGCATTGGCGCGATCGAATTAAACGATTGAGCGCACAGCCGTATCGGCACTAATGAAATGAAGGGGATTGGCGCGATCGGGTTGGACAATAAAATAGTTCAGGTCGCGCACTGCTGAGGGGCTAGAGGATTGCGCCAGGTTAGGCGACAGATACTCTTGTTTAGAATCGTAGGTTCAAATGCAATGACAATAACTGGAGACGTCTGGTTTGTACGTTGCTAAAGACAAATCGACGTCGTACGAATCCGTTTAGTTCTTACGGAACAAGAGATCTGGAGCGCGTAAGGTAGTCCTCTTAAACCTCGGAAAAATTAGCACTTGTGCACTGGGGGGTTATAAAGATCTGCGCTTATGTTCGAACTAAAAAACTGCACTTAGAAGCGATGAGGCATTATATAAGGACTTTAGTATGTAACAATGTATATATGTTGTTTAGATGAAATAGGATGACACATGTATGGTATCATGGCTATAATCAAACGTACGTCATCATAACGCTAGACGTCGCGGATTACTATATTACAACCAATACGGAATAAAGCCGTTTTATACCCGGGAAGCTACTGCTATACAAAGCAGGGCTAATACATGCTAAGCTACGTTGCAAGCTAACGGGGAATGCTTGGGGTTATTAATGTTTAGTACGACTGTTGTGTTGAGATGACGAAACTTATAGCTTCATCCAAGGTGGCTGAAAAAGGCTACCAAATGATGCTACATGATGTGCAAGGTTGACCAGTGCTAAAAATGATGAGGTTGCTGAATGGAAGTATGAGTGTAACCGTGTGGATGAGAGAGGATGTGTGTGAATGAGTCTGCTAGAGGTTATGGAGTGGATGCCGGTATTTTTTGTATCATTATGATAACTCTAGGGACGCAATCTGTTAAATAAAGTTTTCATTCATTCATTTATTCACGGGTACGGCCGCGGGGACACCATAGCACTGTCCGCAAAAACGTCGTACATACCGTATGGACGCTGCGTTGCGATATCGAATGAATTGAGTGAATGACGAGTGAGATGGAACCAAAAGGATGTGTCACGTTATTTGAATTTTTTTAAATCAGTGGTAATAAGGTCGTGGTTTAATGTGGTAAAGATCAAAGAAAGCAGGGTTCTTCTTCTGCTACAATGATTTAATGGCAGATCGCGGCCACCACTGATGACGTCACTAGGAGCATCTGCTTGGTGGGGGCCTAGAGGGGGTGCGTTAGATTTAAAATGCGGGGCTGGATCGGGAGCGTTATATTTAAAATACGGAGCCGGCCGGGGCCGGACGGGCGTACAAACGAGAAAATGATACTGTAAGGTTTATGAACGAATGCTTAATAAATTTAGAATTATGTTATAAAGTATGACTGGGTTGTGCAAAACGTCGCGATGTGTTGTGCTGCTCAAATCAACAGGATAGTGGGCCGTATAGGAAACGCTATTGTAAGGGGCTAGGCTAAGCTAACTAGCCGTGCTAGGCTAATCGAGCGATAGCAACATTGAGCTAAGCTAATTGGGCTAACAGTATAAAGCTAATGGTGTTAGCAGTGGACAGCTAACTATGCTAAAAATGCTAAGCTAACTATGCTAACATGCTAAAGCTACCTGTGCTAACAATGTTGCATGCTGGGAGTCTCGGGGAATATCGCGTGATGCTATTTTTGCTGACAGCGGGACCTTGTGTGTGTAAACGTGACGTAAGCCTGTGGCGACGTCTCGCGGGAAGCCATCCTTAATGCCGGACTACGATTCGGTACAGGGAATTCTGGGAATTGGGGTTCATGTTGTGTGAGCACGTCGGCTGACGTCATGGGAGGAGTGGCTGCGTGATGACGCACTTGTCGAATAGAGACAGCAGGGGGCGGTGTTGTCTTTGAAATGGATACACCTCTGCTGTTGCTTCGCCCTCTCTCCCTAGGTTGCCTCCCTCCCTCCCTCTCTCTCTCTCTCTCTCCCTCCCTCCTTCTCCTCTCCTCTCCTCTCTCTCTCTCCCTTCCTCACCTCCTTTTCTTCCTCCATCCCTCCCTCCCTTTTCCACTCCCTCCCTCCTTTTTTCCCCTTTTATGGCTAAAATGGTACAGTATATGAGAGGATACTAGGAGTTTCATCAGGGCCCCCCCCTCCCCACTGTAGCCTTCCCTATAGGGTGTGCCCCCTCCTGCACTATTATAATGGGTGCCATCCTGCATTATTATAATGGGTGCCATCCTGCACTATTATAAATGGGTGCCATCCTGCATTATCATAGTGTGTGCCCCCTTCCCCTCCCCCCTTCCATCCATCCTGCACTATCATAGTGGGTCCATTCCATCCTTCCATTTATTATATGGTGTGAGCTCCCTATGGTACAGCTCCTTCCCTGGAATGCTTCCTTTCTCCCTTCATAGTTTCTATGGTGTGTGCCCCCCCCCCCCTCCCCACTGTAGAGATGAGATATCATCTCCCTCTATACCATAGTGTGTGCCCCCCCATGCAGATATAGTACTCTTTTCCCTCCCTCCCTCCCTCCCTCCCTCCCTCCCTCCCTCCCTCCCTCTCCCTCCCTCCCTCCCTCCCTCCCTGCCACCCTCTCTCCCTCCCTCTCTCCCTCCCTCCCTCTCTCCCGTTCCTGTGTGCGTATGAGTCACGTGTCTGTTCTAATGTTTGCAAACAATGCACCTTTAGATGTGGTTGTGATGCGCGCTGCTCACGAGGACAAGTTTGTAAAATGAGACGCACAGGAGGTCTTGTTTCGCATTTAATTTAACCGGATGTGATGAGGGCTTATTTCCTGATACGGGTTCGAAGATAACTTCACAGTTATTGGCAATTTGTTTCCTTATGTCGCTTCCTCCAGGGTTCCAACTTGTGTTGACAGACGGCAACCCTGCTCAAAATATACGGAGCGTCGGCGCTCTCGCTGGACTAGAAGGGTGCACTCAGTAGAGCACAGATGTCCGCCAGGACGGCAGCCACACGTGTGATAGTGATAATAATGGATTGGATTTGTGATGCGCTTTTTGTTCGATGGGATCCCAGAGTGCTACGCTACAGGTTTAAAACAGTTATAGGGGAGGAATAGAACTTGGTTAATTAGGAACATAGAATAAACAAAGGATTTAAAAAACGAGGGCGATAAAGTTAAAATAGGGGGATGACGGTCAAAGGCCTTTTTGGACAGGTGGGGTTTCGGCCTGCCTTCTCCCTCCCCCGTCCCCCCCTCCTCCCTTCGTCTCGCCGTCTCTCTTTTTCTTTCCCTCTCTCCCCCTCTCCCTCCCTCCCTCCCTCTCTCCCTGCATCCCTCCCTCCCCCATTCCCTTCTCCCTCCCTCCGTCCCTTGGGGTATAGTGGTGGCCTTTAGGAACTCCATGCAAAGACCATTAGTTGTATTAAGCTGTGGGTTAACTGGACCAGGCTGTACGGTGAAGTCTGCTGGTTGATTCTGGGAATAGAAAGAAAATAAATAAATCTCCCTTCATAGCGTCCCCCCTCCTTCCCTCTCTGTGCCCCCCCTCCCGTCATAGCTCCCCCCCTCCCTTCATCTGTCTGTGCCCCCCCCTCCCTTCATAACAGCTCCTTCCCTCTCTGTGCCCCCCCTCCCTTCATCTGTCCTCCCTCTCTCCCTCCCTGTCTTCCTCCCGCTCTCCCTCTCTCCCTCCCTCCCTCCCGGTATCTCACCTTCTCTCTGTCTATCCCTCTCTCCCAGATGGACTCTGTTGGTTGATTGGTGGGTTGAAAACTTTATCAGAATGGGTAATACAGTACGGCTCAATACACACGATTGTTAAGGGGATGCAGACCGGGAAGGACTTTCGTCTTGTTTACATCGGGGTCCCCCATTTTCGGTTCATCAGGACATACATGGCATGCAGTTAGTTAGAGTATTCGAGTTAGGTTGCCCTTATGGTGGGTTTGAGGCAGTGGTTGTATTTAAAATAGTGTTTACTTTACGGAAGGATAGGGTAATATTCATGGTCGTTTGGGAACTCCTCTTCCGTATGTATGTCTCTCCTTCTCTCCCTCCCTTCATTTCTCCACGTGCGCCCCCCCTCGATGCCTTGCCTTCAAATGGATTGTGGGTACGTTACGGACCGTTTCTAGTTGGGGTCCCTCCAACCCCCAGACTGGCCCTCTTGAGAGTGGCGTGTGTGTTTGGGCTGGGGGCAAGGAGTTGGAGCATTTGTTATAAGGGAGATGGGTTTTACATTAGATTGGTTTTGGTTAGAGACGGTTGTGGCGTGTTTTTTGTTTTTCATTTTAGGGAAAGTGCCAGTCCCCTGGTTTCCCCCTTCGGTTGGGGTCCTTGGAGGCAGGGTTGGCTTTGCGTCTTGTTGTGTGTTATTGGTTGGGTGGTTGTTTTAAACTATGTAGCTGTTATGTATGTGAAATAGGTGCCGGTACAGGTGGTGGTTGGACGAGTTGTGATATTCCTTGGAAGGGGGCTTGGGGTGTTTTCATTCAGGTTCGAAACTGAGGGAAGATGCTTTGGGCTGTGAGAAGACGGGTCTCGTGGATTCAGGGATCATGGGAAATGTTGCGGTGGGTATAGTACTGGGGTTCATGAATTTAATAACGTGGACAACTGGGCTATGTAACGGTCAGGGGTTTAGTGACCTAAGTTGCTAAAGATAAATTTTTTCCCGTGATAGTGGATGGAAGCAGTGACGCCACCAAAAGGTTTTTTTGGTGGTGTGAGGGGGTATGTGTGGGAAAATAATGTAGAATGGTGTTGTATGAAGAATGTGATGAAGGCGTGAGATGTAAATGTGGTGAGAAATGTAGGAAGAAGTATAGTTTTTGATTTTCATAGTAGAAAGCAAGTAGGGAAGTTAATATTACATTTATACATAAGTTAATACGCGGAGCAGTCATTTAAAGTATAAATTATGACAATTTCAACAAGGCAAAAAGAAATTGGAACAGATGGCTAACCAAGTTTACCATTTGTTAGAATTGATAGGTTGTGTGGAACTTAATGATTATGTTCCCCAGAGAACCAAAGGTGAAAGGAACACACAAAGGATTGGAACCTCCAGTTTCCGGTTGGACAAACGGACAAAAACAAGTAAAGCCGTATCGTTATATTCAAGTAGATCACACCGAATCTCTCTAGAAGAATTAGTATAGGAATGCCCGACATTTCCAATGCATAAATATTGAGGAAATGACAAGGGAAATGCCACTGTATTAAGTGTTATGTTTTTGCTTTCTTTTTGCACAGGCTCGGCGAGGACTAGGGCTCTGGCGATTTCAATACCAATTGGGGAAATGGCTATATGAGCCTTGGTATAGTATGAATGATAAGAAAATTGTCAATCCCTGTCTGCACCGGTATAAATCTGATAGTGTGGGTGAATTTTAACTCAAGTAGCGAAAAATAGGTTTGGACACAGAGAAACTTGTTCTTCCAAACGGTGATTACAAGAGTGTGTTGAAAGTGGAATGAATGACAGTAACATAGGAAGTTCACCTTAGTGGGACATTTGATAGGAACAACTGAAGCGTTAGATGCAATAACAATAGAATAACAACAACGACAATATGGAAGAGGGCCTTAGTGATCGGGCCATTGGGGGGAGTAGGCCGAGAGCCTCTGCAGACATTTCCCAGATAGACTATACCAGTGATGATCTGATTGATTTGAATATGGACTTCTCTCATGTGACCAGTACGACAGAAGGACTTGGAATGATGACTTTGATTCCAACACAGGGGAGTGAACCAGTGACAACGGTGTTACTCCAACCAGAACCGATTCAAGCTGGAGTGTCCATTGCAGGCGACTGCGGTTTAACCAAGGGGCAGAAAAAGAGACTGAGGTTACAGCCGTCCCACGAAGTCCACTCTGGCCGGAGGGCTGGAACTGAGACCAACAGCAGGTATGGAATACACGAACAGTTTCTACAGCCCACCCGTTTCCCACATCCATCCTGCCCTCAGCACCAAAGCCAAGATGAGAGGCGGAGCCCAACGATGGGACGGCAAGCCGCCCGTGCTGAGATGGGGGAAGAGGCAGCATACTATAGACAACAGAGAGCGTTTGTGACAGCGTTCGAACAACACGAGGCAGTTCATCGAGATCTGATGAAGACACAGCTGGAGATCGGTCAAGCCGCACACGAGACTCAGAGACTGGGACGAGAACTGGCGAGAAAGACTGTGCTACTAGAAGCGACAGCTGTTGAGATCATGCTTCGGGCGTCTGACCTAGGCCGCTGTGATCAAAGAATGCCCTGTGCTCTGTTGCCCGGACAGGGAACTGGGCCGCAACAGGGTGAACAGAACCGCAGGAGGGGTGAGTTTCCAGGCCCCTCCCAACAAGAGAAGGCCAGAGGAGAGGCAGCAGAAAAGGACAGGTATGCCCCTCTCTCCTCCAGGCAACAGGACATGCGACCAGAGGACAGGAGAGGGGTGGACCTGGAGAGGACGGTGGGAGGCCAGCCGAGAGACTGTGGGAGTCGTGGTAAACTGGGTGAACTGGAACCCCTGGGATGGCCGGCGTCGGCTGTGTGCTGGGGTTGTGGGGAGGTTGGCCATTTCGCTCGGTCATGTGGCAAAGGGTGGCGGGCTCAGCCAGAGTCCAATAGAAAGCAAGCGTCCATCAGAAAACAGAGTTGCTGGACATGTGGAAAGTTGGGACATTTTCAGAAGGGGTGTAAAGAGGGTGTGTCTGCAAAGGCCATAGGTTGAATAAGAACGAGGCAGGAATGCACAAGCGAAGCTCATAGTGCTCGGGAAAATAGAGGTATTAATAAGTTAAAATGGGAAAAAGGACTGATTGGAATAAAAATAGAATAAAAAAAAAAATATATATATGTATATATAGAAGCGTTGGTACATTAGGTTATGAGTGGAAGCGACTAAGATGGATGTGCAACTAACAGGGAGAGATGAAATGACTGACAGATGCATGAGCCAATCGTACTAACAGTTAATTAATAGACCAATCATGGGTTTTCCTTTTTGCTACAGTGTGTCTGATCAACTCTTGCTGTGGCAGTGAGGAAAACGTAAGGGAGAAGGGTATGGTGGACGATTTTTGGTATCTCCCACCTGTACAGCCTGGCCCGGCTGCACAGATTGGAGAGAGAGAGAAAAATGGTCACCGCAATGGCTCTTGTGGTCATGTGAACTCTGAACCAGACGGTGTCAGAGAAGGGTTAAACAGTTGATATTTAGACATAATATTAAACAGAGTTAATAACAAAGGACTATTTTAGTAGTGATTATACATACTTGATCCAAGGGTGGTCAAGGAGACTTTAAAAAAAAATAAAAAATAATAATAAAAATTAATTTCTTTACTTAATTTCTTTTTAATTTTTAATTTTTATTTCTTAGTGGTTATGCGGGGGTATTTATGCCTCTAGCTGATAGTTTAGTTCTGTTGATGGGTGTGTTGCATGAGGGCACTCACGAATTTTTGTTTATGTTTGTTTGCAAATTTTTTTTTTTTTTTTTTTTTGTTTGACACTCTATTTTTTTTAGGAACTGACTGGCTGGGAGGGATCTCTCGCCGGTCAGGGATAGCAGGTGGTGGTGACACAGCGGGACTGGTAGGAATGTCTAATATAATGGGCTGGAAACTAAGGGTGGACGGGAGCTGGTTCATGATTTAGTTTTCCGCTCATTGAGAGTCCAGGAGTAGATTCTGGGGAGTTGTGTCACTTTTTTGGGTTTGGTAAGTGTTGGGCGAACGTGTTTCTCTGTTTATAGGTAAGCTCTGTAGATTTTGGTCACCATTGGCCAAATAGTTTACAAGTAGGGTGCAGACGTGTGAAATTGATAATTGGCTTATGGGAGACTCTGCACCGGCTTGTTGAAGGCTGGCAGAGTGTGTGGGATGTGTGTTTAAAGGGACTGTGGTTTGTTACCATGCACATAGGTTCTGTTGGTGGTTGGCCTCGTCTAGAGCTGGCTGTCCGGACCGAGGAGGCTGTCTGGAAACAAGGTATTGATAGTGTAATAAATGGTTATTCCACTTTCAAGGGTGGAAGTGGTGATTGTGTTGAACTTGAGATAATTGATCTAGTAAGATAGTACAGCACAAAAATGAATGAGACAAAGGTGATTTGATTGAATATTAACAATTGAAGCTGTGGAATATATAGATAACGAATTTGGAAAAAGAGTGTTGTCAAATACAGAACAGTAAAGATGTATCTGTGCGGAAAAGAGAACTTCCAATCCATTGTGTGTTTGTAAATAACAATCCAAAATGCAAAAAAGGACAGAGGGAAAATCGTTTCCTTCTGTGGAAAATCGGAGCAGTACCAAAAACTGCATGCAACAAAGAAGAGGCTGTGGTTAGCACAAAATACAACAAGAAGAAAACAGTCAAAACGAGGTAGCAGTAAAGACCTCAGGAGGTTTAAACAGGGATAACTGACAGGGATGAAAGCGAAGAATAATTGAGGCCTCAGTGGTCTTTACAAGGAGAAGAGATGATTTATGTTTGTTGGTTTGAATCTCCCTCGATGTTTAGAGTGTTAATCTTTTGGGTAGGATGTATTAATCTTTTCTTGCAGAGTCAATTACACAAAACAGACACATTGAAGCTAAGTAAACATGGATAAAATAGTCTAAACAAAAAAGCTGTTATTGAAAGAGTGTTTCCTTGTAAAAACAGGAACAGCTTTCTTAGTCTGAAGTCATAGTAATAACTGATATTGTGTGTGACTGGGGAAGAAGCCAACGGAAAGAGTGAATGATGATTTTGTAACTGTACAGACGGAAATGGGTTTGGTAGTTCGATTTGTGTAAATTTTGGATTTTTTGAATTTTTTGAAAATATTAGCAAAAATGATAATTATGGTTTAACATGTTTAATTTAGAACATATTGGTGCTATATAGTGGGTTATGAAACCCACTAAGGGTGGATTGTCGTATATTTATCTAAATAAAACCTGTAAATTAAACAATAGAAATTATGCACATATATGAAATAGCAAAGAACTAGGTTATTTTCTCTTAGAAAAATAGAGACTCACAGCCATGCCAAATCACCTGTTAGGTTAACCATACATTTGAGTCAACAAGAAGGCTGTTAACTGGCCTCAGTCGAAATGGATCAAAATGACCCATATAAGCATTACGGGAAGGATTAAAATCATCTAGCGGTTGATGGAAAAAGCCACAGGAGAACTCAGTCAAAAAGCTAACAGTGCACCCCTTCAGCCTTCACTTAGCAGTTATAGGAAAGGCCCAGAGTGCCATAAAAATAAGAACAGATCAAATGGCAAACATATGACACATCTTCCTCCACAACGAACAGGGATGGTGCGCCAAATAACTAAACTTTTAAGTCAAGAAGTGACGGCCTGAAGGCCAACATCCGAGTTCTGTTTACTTTAGCTAAGCAGACCAAACAGGCCATTCTGTGATACCCACTGTTAAGTTGAGTGGGTACTATATTTCCATCTGTATGAGGGTCGCATTCAAGGACACTTGGGTAAATCATTCTAAAAGGAAACTAGTTCATATCCCCTCTGTAAGGTCACCTTGTAACGCTGTTTCGCAAGACCCAAATCACTGAGAGGGGAGACCTTCTAGCCAATAGGAAAGCAGGCTCTCTGGGGTGACGGCACTGGATGGGGCAAGGGTGGGGGGGGGTTCTCTCTTCTCTATAAAACCTACAGGTTGAATGATGGAGGTGAGACAGAGACACGGAGACACCGAGACGCAGAGAGACACGCAGGGAGAACGGAAAAGCAGAGACGGAGAATCCACCCCACCAGTTCGAGAATAAGAGACGCCACTAAGAAGCCCTCCGGGAAAAGCTGATTAGAGATAGAAAATAATTGATGCTGTGAACCAGATAATTTAAGCTGTTGGATATTCCAATAAAACAACGGTCAGAACCGTTTTCACCCGCAGCGCTGTCTCCGCCTCCACGTGATTTCCAAAGGACCACATTTGAATGAACTGTTACTTTAACGGGAAACACAACGAGCAGAGTAAGCTATTCCACTATACATTAGAGAAAGATCATATAGCTATAACATAGAATCATTGAGAAGATACATTATGCACACGCACGGATGTGCACGGCACGCGCGTGCACACAGGAATGCGCTGCACTCGCCAACTCGCTATAAATACCCACCTGGCTACTTTGCATATCAATAGCGCCGGTCGGGGCGAAATCTCCAGTTTTTTCAAATCCCAATGTTGACAGCTATGCTCCCCCCCTGTGCCCCAGTAGAGTGCTGGGTCTAGATACGCCCCTGGCTGGCACAAGCTTGCCAGTGAGAGGATTCTCAGGCTACTCAGAAGAAGACATTGTAAAATGGATTGTACAGTAGGTGGCGGTATGCGCCTTTTGTGGTCGCGATCCGCCATTAAACCCATTGAAGAAGAAGAAGAAGAAGAAGAAGAAGAAGAAGAAGAAGAAGAAGAAGAAGAAGAAGAAGAAGAAGAGGAAGAAGAAGAAGAAGAAGAAGACTCCGTGACGTGCGCGCCCCTGAGTGTCACGTGACGTGCGCGCCCCTGAGTGTCACCTTGCTCTGTTCTCTGCTCGGAGCTCCGGTGCTGCTGCAGGCGGACCGACCGTCCGCTCCACGACCCTCTGACACGGGGACCGACACACACACACAGACAGACGGCACCATGGCGGACGCTAAACCCAAAACCTCTCCTAAAGCCATCAAGTTCCTGTTCGGAGGGCTGGCTGGGTGAGTTCTGCTAATGCTAGCGGTCAATAGCATCGCTGTAACACTCTTTAGCCTGGGATTAAAAGCAGTAACAGTTATGTAACAGTTATATACATTTCACATGATGTACTACGGCGAAGCTAGAGGCTAGCTGATAAACCCAACCCGTTTTGACAGATCTCGCGAGAGAAAAGAGCAACCAGGTTCTGTCTCTCCCAACTGTTGTTAGTGGTCTAACTGTGTGTGGGGGGGGGGGGGGGGGCGTGTCTGTTTGACATTGAAGTTGTAATTACATAACATAGGAGAGTGATTCTCTACATGTCCACCCATCTCTCTCTCTCCCTCTATCTCCCCCCTATCTCTTATCAGTTGCTGTGAGTGTAAGGCCCTGACATTGCTGACATTAGCTAATGAGCGTTGACCCTTCCATACACTCAGGGAGCTAATGCTACACACAGCGTTGCTCCAGTCAGTCAGTTAGAGCTTCTCGACCAGAGTCATGTCCATGGCTGTGCGCCGCTCCAAAATGTCACGACCCCTCCGGTGGTGCGCCTCAGAATCCTGTTGAACCGGCTGCATGCGCGTGACGTGACAGCTGTTGTGAGACGAGTCGGTAGCTTTGACAAGACGCAGGGTGCACTGCTGACCCCCAACGACGTGTTTCTAAGATGGCCCCAAGCTTTCACTGCACTGGCGTGTTGCCATAGTGGTTCTGTGCCCCGCCCCCTATACCATTGTTTAGGGAAAGCCCTACACACACACACACACACACACAGTTATTAACCATTTCACTACCACACTACAGAAGGTTACCCTTTCACTACCACACTACAGAAGGTTACCCTTTCACTACCACACTACAGAAGGTTACCCTTTCACTACCACACTACAGACGGTTACCCTTTCACTACCACACTACAGACGTAGTGTGTGGTAGTGAAAGGTTAACCTTCTGTAGTGTGGCAGTGAAAGGGTTAATTTTTTTTTTTTTTTTTTTCACTTTTTCTCCCATTTTCTATATTTTCTCCCATCCCAATTTCGTATCATCCAATTCAACCCTCCCCTGTCACGAACGCTGTTTCTTGCCTCCCACAAGCCGGCTGCAATGTGGACTAAGTCATACATAGCACAAGTCCAGCAGCTCGATCTCTCAGTGGCGAGGAGTAACGCGTGGGAGGCTCACGCTGCCCCCGACACTTCCTGATTCTACTGCGCAGGCGCACCAACCGACCTGTAGGAGTCGCTGTCCACAACGCCCGATCCCCACCCATCAGTTTCCCACCCCCTAATACGGCCAATGTGTATTAGTACGGACGACCAGCTAAACTGAAAGCAAATGTGGAGCGCTGGGCTCGATCAGGCAAGCCCAGCGTCTCCAGATTTCGTGGCGAGCGCCTTGCCCACTACGCCACGTAGCCGCCGTGGGTTAACCCTTTGTTGTGTGGCGGTGAAAGGGTTAACCTTCTGTATTGTCGTAGTGAAAGGCTTAACTCTGTGGTAGTGTGGTAGTGAAAGGGTTAATGACTTCATCGCCAGATCTCCCATCCTGCTCTATAATCATCTCCAGGTCTCTACAGGATGTGCGTAGACAGAATGTCTTCATGTTGAATTGATCCAAGGGGACCAATAAAGGAAAATCTTATCTTATCTTATGTTGAATTGCAGTATCTTATCAGTGGTACAAGAGTACTTATAGTGTAAACGGCACAGAACAGAACAGAACATTGAGAACTGATGAATGTAATATAGCGATGTAGATACTGATACTGGTGTGATATTGATTTGATACCAGGATAAAATAGACACTGATACTGGTGTGATATGAGTCTGATATGAGGCTAAAATGGGGTATCTGTATCTGAAAAATTCTTCAATCCTAAATCTGATAACAAGAACCACGTGTAACATGTCAAATCAAAACGTTGCTGCATTCTAACACATAAAAGCATATTAGAGCTCTCTAATGGAGGAAAATTATTTAAATATCTCAACTGATCGTCTTAAAAGAAAACTCCAACATTTTGGAAAATTAGCTTATTTGCCATCTACCCTGGAGTTAGACAAGAAGATACATACATTTTTTCTTCTCTGTGCACGCAGTACGAGTAGGAAGACGCGCACCGTTAGCCTAGCTTAGCGTCAGTCACTGGAAGTAGGTTCCTCCATTAGCCTAGTTCCAAACGTCTTCCTACTCCTACTGCATGCACAGAGAAGAAAAAGGTATGTATCTTCTTGTCTAACTCCAGGGTAGATGGCAAATAAGCTAATTTCCCAAAATGTTGGAGTGTTCCTTTAAGTCGATACTGTTCAGTTAAACTGATGGTCTAAGTCTATACTGTTCAGTAAAACTGTTGTACTACTACTGTTGTTATTAGTGGTCTAACTAATCTCTCTCTCTCTCTCTCTCTCTCTCTCTCTCTCTCTCTCTCTCTCTGTATGTCTGTCCATCCATCTCTGTCTCTCTCCTCTCTGTGTCTGTCTCCTCTCTCTGTCTCTCTCCTCTCTGTCCATCCATCTCTGTCTCTCTCCTCTCTCTGTCTCTCTCCTCTCTCGCTGTCTCCAGAATGGGTGCAACAGTGTTTGTTCAGCCGTTGGACTTGGTGAAAAACAGAATGCAGTTGAGTGGTCAGGGGTCAAAGGCCAAAGAATACAAGACCAGCTTCCATGCTCTCACATCTATACTGAGGAATGAAGGACTCGGTGGTATTTATACTGGGTAAGATATTACTACTACTACTACTACTACTACTACTACTACTACTACTACTACTACTACTACTACTACTACTACTACTACTACTACTACTAATAGTAATACTAATATAGACCTTTATACTGGGTAAGATATTACTACTACTACTACTACTACTACTACTACTACTACTACTACTACTACTACTACTACTACTACTACTACTACTACTACTACTACTACTACTACTACTAATAGTAATACTAATATAGACCTTTATACTGGGTAAGATATTACTACTACTACTACTATTACTACTACTAATAGTAATACTAATATAGACCTTTATACTGGGTAAGATATTACTACTACTACTACTACTACTACTACTACTACTACTACTACTACTACTACTACTACTACTACTACTACTACTACTACTAATACTAATATAGACCTTTATACTGGGTAAGATATTACTACTACTACTACTATTACTACTACTAATAGTAATACTAATATAGACCTTTATACTGGGTAAGATATTACTACTACTACTATTACTAAGTAATAATTTAGACATTTATATTGGGTAAGATATTACTACTAATAGTAATAATAATTACTTTATATCTGTGTGTGTGTGTGTGTGTGTGTGTGTGTGTGTGTGTGTGTGTGTGTGTGTGTGTGTGTGTGTGTGTGTGTGTGTGTGTGTGTGTGTGTGTGTGTGTGTGTGTGTGTGTGTGTGTGTGTGTGTGTGTGTGTGTGTGTGTGTGTGTGTGTGTGTGTGTGTGTGTGTGTGTGTGTGTGTGTGTGTGTGTGTGTGTGTGTGTGTGTGTGTGTGTGTGTGTGTGTGTGTGTAGTCTCTCTGCAGGCCTGCTGCGTCAGGCCACCTACACCACCACCAGGTTGGGTATCTACACTGTGCTGTTTGAGAAGATGACGGGAGAAGATGGCAAACCTCCTAACTTCTTAATGAAGGTACACAGACACAGAAACACTCACTCACTCACATAATAATTGTATTTAGTAATTGCATTATTTGTGTTTAACCTCGTCTCTCTAGGCGTTGATTGGCATGACGGCGGGCGCTGTAGGGGCGTTTGTGGGCACGCCGGCCGAGGTGGCGCTCATCAGAATGACTGCGGATGGACGGTGAGAGAAAAGTTTAAAAAAAAAAATACAATCTTATTAACATTAACACAAATATTAATATTAACGACTCTCTGTTTTGGTGGCATGCAGTAAACACTTGTGAACGACATCTACTGGTAACAACTACATTTAGAATGTAAGAACGACATCTACTGGTAAAAACTACATTTAGAATGTAAGAACGACATCTACTGGTAAAAACTACATTTAGAATGTAAGAACGACATCTACTGGTAAAAACTACATTTAGAATGTAAGAACGACATCTACTGGTAACAACTACATTTAGAATGTAAGAACGACATCTACTGGTAAACTACATTTAGAATGTAAGAAAAGTTTCCCTCCAGATCAGAGGAGAGGGTATTAGCATGTGTGAGTCTTCCTCTCTAGTCTTCCTCGTTAGTCTTCCTCTCTAGTCTTCCTCGTTAGTCTTCCTCTCTAGTCTTCCTCGTTAGTCTTCCTCTCTAGTCTTCCTCATTAGTCTTCCTCGTTAGTCTTCCTCACTAGTCTTCCTCACTAGTCTTCCTCCAGATCAGAGGAGAGAGTATTAAGGTCCTCCCATAGTCGAGCGGACCCAAAGGGTACTCAAAGCAGACCCAAAGCAGACTCCAAGTGCGAAGCTCCTATTTTCTGACGGCGTGGACGCGAGATTAGCCCTTGACGCCATCGCCATCTTGTGGTAAAAACGATGGCACAGATAGACGCACATTTTGAAGAGAGACTGGCAAATGAAGTACATTGAGTGGCCTCACATACCACCGTCTCTGCTTTTTCTCCCGCAAATCCAGTAAACAGAGCAGCTCTTCTTCATCATCTGATAATGACGCCATAACAGAAGTGTAAACAGCGCGAAAGAATTGTGGGAAATGTAGTAAACTGGTGCGAGACATGTAGGAAATTGGTCCGTGGAGGTCCGCTGAGGTACGATCGACTATGAAAGCTCAATGAGTCCTGTGGACCTCCGCGGAGTCCAGTCCGTGTATGGTCCGCTCGACTATGGGAGGAGCTTTAGCATGTGAGTCTTCCTCTCTAGTCTTCCTCAATACTCTTCCTCTCTAGTCATCCTCACTAGTCTTCCTCTCCAGTCTTCCTCCAGATCAGAAGAGAGGATACAGCAACGTCTTCAACGCCCTGGCCAGAATAACCAAAGAGGAGGGGCTCGTCACCCTGTGGAGGGTAAGATCATTAAAACCATAATAATAATAATTATTATATATGTCTGAGTGTCATGTTGTTCAGTCCCAGAGGGTTCACCATATAAATCATCACCTCTTTGTCACTAGAATGTTGTAACCTTTGTGTTTGTTTTAAACTTTTTTTTTTTTTTATTATCTTTTTATTTAATTCATTTGAATATTTTCTTGTTTTAAACCTTTTATTTTATTTTAAAATGGTATTTTCCGTCTGCTGTGAAGCACCGTGAGAGCTCACGGAGTTTAAAGTGTGCTATATAAATTAAATCCCTAATTATTATTATTATTATTAGAAGTGAAAGTAAAGATTGGTGTCATTTCACTGACTTCTTCCTGTCTGATTTTACGATGGAAGTCTAATCTATTTGTCTATGAATTGCCCAGTTTGGGCCATACTAATACATTTGACCTTGACCTTGTCTGTCTGTTTGTCTGTCGCTCTGTCTTGTGCCAGGGTTGTGTTCCTACCATGGCGAGGGCAGTGGTTGTGAACGCAGCTCAGCTGGCCTCCTATTCCCAGACTAAACAGGGCCTGTTAGACTCAGGTACTACACTACACACTACACTACACACTACAGTACACACTACAGAACACACTACACTACACACTACAGAACACACTACACTACACACTACAGAACACATTACACTACACACTACACTACACACTACACTACACACTACAGAACACACTACACACTACACTACACACTACAGAACACACTACACTACACACTACAGAACACACTACACACTACACTACACACTACAGTACACACTACAGTACACACTACACTACACACTACAGAACACACTACAGTACACACTACAGTACACACTACAGTACACACTACACTACACACTACAGAACACACTACAGAACACACTACACTACACACTACAGTACACACTACACTACACACTACAGAACACACTACACTACACACTACAGAACACACTACACTACACACTACACACTACACTACACACTACAGTACACACTACACTACACACTACAGAACACACTACAGTACACACTACACTACACACTACAGTACACACTACAGTCTACAGTACACACTACAGAACACACTACACTACACACTACAGAACACACTACACTACACACTACAGTACACACTACACTACACACTACACTACACACTACACTACACACTACAGAACACACTACAGTACAGTACACACTACACTACACACTACAGTACAGTACACACTACACACTACAGTACACACTACACTACACACTACACTACACACTACAGTACACACTACAGAACACACTACAGTACACACTACAGTACACACTACACTACACACTACAGTACACACTACACTACACACTACACTACACACTACAGAACACACTACAGAACACACTACAGTACACACTACAGTACACACTACACTACACACTACACTACACACTACACTACACACTACAGTACACACTACAGAACACACTACAGAACACACTACAGTACACACTACAGTACACACTACAGAACACACTACACACTACACACTACAGTACACACTACACTACACACTACACACTACACACTACACTACACACTACAGTACACACTACACTACACACTACAGTACACACTACAGTACACACTACACTACACACTACAGTACACACTACACTACACACTACAGTACACACTACAGTACACACTACACTACACACTACAGTACACACTACACTACACACTACACTACACACTACAGTACACACTACAGTACACACTACACTACACACTACAGTACACACTACAGTACACACTACAGTACACACTACAGTACACACTACACTACACACTACACTACACTACACACTACAGTACACACTACAGTACACACTACAGTACACACTACACTACACACTACACTACACACTACAGTACACACTACACTACAGTACACACTACACTACACACTACAGTACACACTACAGTACACACTACAGTACACACTACACTACACACTACAGTACACACTACAGTACACACTACAGTACACACTACAGTACAGTACACACTACACACTACAGAACACACTACACTACACACTACAGTACACACTACACTACACACTACACTACACACTACAGTACACACTACAGTACACACTACACTACACACTACAGAACACACTACAGAACACACTACAGTACACACTACACTACACACTACAGTACACACTACACTACACTACACACTACAGTACACACTACAGTACACACTACACTACACACTACAGAACACACTACAGTACACACTACAGTACACACTACAGTACACACTACACTACACACTACACTACACACTACAGTACACACTACAGTACACACTACACTACACACTACAGTACACACTACACTACACACTACACTACACACTACAGTACACACTACAGTACACACTACACTACACACTACACTACACACTACACTACACACTACAGTACACACTACAGTACACACTACACTACACACTACAGTACACACTACAGTACACACTACAGTACACACTACAGTACACACTACAGCTACACACTACAGTACACACTACACTACACACTACAGTACACACTACAGTACACACTACAGAACACACTACACACTACACTACACACTACAGTACACACTACAGTACACACTACAGTACACACTACACTACACTACACACTACAGTACACACTACAGTACAGTACACACTACAGTACACACTACACTACACACTACACTACACACTACAGTACAGACACACTACAGTACACACTACAGCTACACACTACAGTACAGTACACACTACAGTACACACTACACTACACTACACACTACACTACACACTACAGAACACACTACAGTACACACTACACTACACACTACACTACACACTACAGTACAGTACACACTACAGTACACACTACACTACACACTACACTACACACTACAGTACAGTACACACTACAGTACACACTACACTACACTACACACTACACACTACAGTACACGCTACACTACACACTACACTACACACTACAGTACACACTACACTACACACTACAGTACACACTACACTACACACTACAGTACACACTACAGAACACACTACAGTACACACTACAGAACACACTACACTACACACTACACTACACACTACAGTACACACTACACTACACACTACAGTACACACTACACTACACACTACAGTACACACTACAGTACACACTACACACTACAGTACACACTACAGTACACACTACAGTACACACTACAGTACACACTACACTACACACTACAGTACACACTACACTACACACTACAGTACACACTACAGAACACACTACAGTACACACTACAGTACACACTACACTACACACTACACTACACACTACAGTACACACTACACTACACACTACATTACACATACACTACACACTACATTACACACTACACTACACACTACAGTACACACTACACTACACACTACACTACACACTACAGAACACACTACAGTACACACTACACTACACACTACAGTACACACTACAGAACACACTACACTACACACTACACACTACAGTACACACTACACTACACACTACACTACACACTACACTACACACTACACTACAGTACACACTACAGTACACACTACACTACACACTACACTACACACTACAGTACAGTACACACTACAGTACACACTACAGTACACATTACACTACACACTACAGAACACACTACAGTACACACTACAGAACACACTACAGTACACACTACAGTACACACTACACTACACACTACAGTACAGTACACACTACAGAACACACTACAGTACACACTACAGTACACACTACAGTACACACTACAGTACACACTACACTACACTACACACTACAGTACACACTACACTACACACTACAGTACACACTACAGAACACACTACACACTACACTACACACTACACTACAGTACACACTACAGTACACACTACACTACACACTACAGTACACACTACAGTACACACTACACTACACACTACAGTACACACTACACACTACAGTACACACTACACTACACACTACAGTACACACTACACTACACACTACACTACACACTACAGTACACACTACAGTACACACTACACTACACACTACACTACACACTACACTACACACTACAGTACACACTACAGTACACACTACACTACACACTACAGTACACACTACAGTACACACTACAGAACACACTACACTACACACTACACTACACACTACAGTACACACTACACTACACACTACAGAACACACTACAGTACACACTACAGAACACACTACACACTACACTACACACTACAGTACACACTACAGTACACACTACAGTACACACTACACTACACTACACACTACAGTACACACTACAGTACAGTACACACTACAGTACACACTACACTACACACTACACTACACACTACAGTACAGTACACACTACAGTACACACTACACTACACACTACAGTACAGTACACACTACAGTACACACTACACTACACTACACACTACACTACACACTACAGAACACACTACAGTACACACTACAGTACACACTACACTACACTACACACTACACTACACACTACAGTACAGTACACACTACAGTACACACTACACTACACACTACACTACACACTACAGTACAGTACACACTACAGTACACACTACACTACACTACACACTACACACTACAGTACACGCTACACTACACACTACACTACACACTACAGTACACACTACACTACACACTACACTACACACTACAGTACACACTACACTACACACTACAGTACACACTACAGAACACACTACAGTACACACTACAGAACACACTACACTACACACTACACTACACACTACAGTACACACTACACTACACACTACAGTACACACTACACTACACACTACAGTACACACTATAGTACACACTACACACTACAGTACACACTACAGTACACACTACAGTACACACTACAGTACACACTACACTACACACTACAGTACACACTACACTACACACTACAGTACACACTACAGAACACACTACAGTACACACTACAGTACACACTACACTACACACTACACTACACACTACAGTACACACTACACTACACACTACATTACACACTACACTACACACTACAGTACACACTACACTACACACTACACACTACAGAACACACTACAGTACACACTACACTACACACTACAGTACACACTACAGAACACACTACACTACACACTACACACTACAGTACACACTACACTACACACTACACTACACACTACACTACACACTACACTACAGTACACACTACAGTACACACTACACTACACACTACACTACACACTACAGTACAGTACACACTACAGTACACACTACAGTACACATTACACTACACACTACAGAACACACTACAGTACACACTACAGAACACACTACAGTACACACTACACTACACTACACACTACACTACACACTACAGTACAGTACACACTACAGTACACACTACACTACACACTACACTACACACTACAGTACAGTACACACTACAGTACACACTACACTACACTACACACTACACACTACAGTACACGCTACACTACACACTACACTACACACTACAGTACACACTACACTACACACTACACTACACACTACAGTACACACTACACTACACACTACAGTACACACTACAGAACACACTACAGTACACACTACAGAACACACTACACTACACACTACACTACACACTACAGTACACACTACACTACACACTACAGTACACACTACACTACACACTACAGTACACACTACAGTACACACTACACACTACAGTACACACTACAGTACACACTACAGTACACACTACACTACACACTACAGTACACACTACACTACACACTACAGTACACACTACAGAACACACTACAGTACACACTACAGTACACACTACACTACACACTACACTACACACTACAGTACACACTACACTACACACTACATTACACACTACACTACACACTACAGTACACACTACACTACACACTACACTACACACTACAGAACACACTACAGTACACACTACACTACACACTACAGTACACACTACAGAACACACTACACTACACACTACACACTACAGTACACACTACACTACACACTACACTACACACTACACTACACACTACACTACAGTACACACTACAGTACACACTACACTACACACTACACTACACACTACAGTACAGTACACACTACAGTACACACTACAGTACACATTACACTACACACTACAGAACACACTACAGTACACACTACAGAACACACTACAGTACACACTACAGTACACACTACACTACACACTACAGTACAGTACACACTACAGAACACACTACAGTACACACTACAGTACACACTACAGTACACACTACAGTACACACTACACTACACTACACACTACAGTACACACTACACTACACACTACAGTACACACTACAGAACACACTACACACTACACACTACACTACAGTACACACTACAGTACACACTACACTACACACTACAGTACACACTACAGTACACACTACACTACACACTACAGTACACACTACACACTACAGTACACACTACACTACACACTACAGTACACACTACAGTACACACTACACTACACACTACAGTACACACTACAGTACACACTACACTACACACTACAGTACACACTACACTACACACTACAGTACACACTACAGAACACACTACAGTACACACTACAGTACACACTACACTACACACTACACTACACACTACAGTACACACTACACTACACACTACACTACACACTACACTACACACTACAGTACACACTACAGTACACACTACACTACACTACACACTACAGTACACACTACAGTACACACTACAGAACACACTACACACTACAGTACACACTACACTACAGTACACACTACAGTACACACTACAGAACACACTACACACTACACTACACACTACACTACACTACACACTACAGTACACACTACTAGAGATGTTCCGATACCATTTTTTCCTTTCCGATCCGATTCCGATACCTAAGCTTTGGGTATCGGCCGATACCGATACTTATCTGATACCAGTGCATACATTAAAAAAAAAAAGTATATAAATTATATATATATATATATATATTTTTACAGATACTGTTTTATATATACTGTTTTTTAGTAATAACTAGAAAGTAATGGTATTTATTCAACAGGTGATTGTATAGATTTGTATTAGTATCATTAATCAATGAGTATGGGGCTGCAGCACTGCAGATATACCCTACTCCAATGATCCACTCGCTTTGCACTCGCTACCCAGTGGCTCTGCAGATATACCCTACTCAGTCTACAAGGCTCCGTTGGAGAGGATCTGTTGTGATTTTTGCACAATAAATATTCAACATTCTCTTTTGAGACTCCGCCTCAGACTCTTATCATTTGGCACTAAAAGCTAAACATTGTCGCCGATATGGCTGTCCGCAACATGTCATTAATTGTGTACGCGAGGTGGTTCAGTGACGACGCTAACGTGAGCTAGGTTAGCTAGCATGGAGCTACCAGCAGATGGGAAGACCATAGAAGACTGTAACGTTACTGGTGACATTGTGATTTAACTTGGAATACTCCTTTGCCAACTTGCTGTACTTTGCTTGCAGGTCTGCAGCCATTATTGCTGGATTATGAATAGCCCCAACTTTAGCCAAGGTAACGTCAAAGCTAGCTTTCGGTTAGCTGTTCAATGCTAATAACACCAGCCACCAAGCGAACCCATCAGAGCTCCCTGTCAACAGCGCTCTGTCGGGACGATGGTATTTTAAGAAAGTATCTGCTCTGCTGTTAAAATGACAAATGGCAATTGACACTTTAATTCACGGTCGATTAAGCACACGTTTGTTTTATAATGCTCACTCAGCGAGTAGGGTATATCTACAGAGCCCAACGTCCGCAGTGTTGTTGATAAATTACATCATGGTATCGGAGCGCAACATTAGAGGGTACTCGCCGATACCGATACCAGCATTTTAGGCAGTATCGGCGGCATTTCCGATACTGGTATCGGTATCGGAACAACTCTACACACTACACTACACATTACAGTACACACTACACTACACACTACACTACACATTACAGTACACACTACAGTACACACTACAATACACAGAACACACTACAGTACACACTACAGTACACACTACACACTACACTACACACTACACTACACACTACAGTACACACTACAGAACACACTACAGAACACACTACACACTACACTACACACTACAGTACACACTACACACTACAGTACACACTACACTACACATTACAGTACACACTACACTACACACTACACTACACATTACAGTACACACTACAGTACACACTACAATACACAGAACACACTACACTACACATTACAGTACACACTACAATACACAGTACACACTACACACTACAGTACACACTACACACTACAGTACACACTACACACTACAGTACACACTACAGTACACAGGGCGGCTGAGTGGCGCAGTGAGCAAGGCGCTCGCCTCTAACGCAGGAGACGCTGGGTTCGAGCCCAGCTCTCTGCGTTGCTACCGGCTGGCCGGTCGTTCATACTAACACAATTGGCAAAGTGTTAGAGGGTGGGAAAACCGGTGGGTGGGGATTGGACGTTGTGGACAGCGACTCCTACAGGTCGGTTTGGTGACGCCGGTGCGACGGAAGCAGGAAGTAGCGGGGGCAGCGTGAGCCTCCCACGCGTTACTCCTCGCCACTGAGAGTTCGAGCTGCTGCGGTGAAAAGATGCGACAGGCTGCCTCCTCGTGTACCGGAGGGGACACGTGATGCAAGGCTACTGTCCTCACTACAACCGACCAGTGCGAGGCATAGTCTAGCAACGTCAAGACAGGGGAGGGAAGAATTGGATAATACGAAATTGGGATGGGAGAAAAATAGAAAATGGGGAGAAAAAGTGGAAACAAAAAGAAAAACTACACTACACACTACACTACACACTACAGAACACACTACAGTATAGAAAAATAGAAAATATAGAGAAAAAGTGGATAAAAATAAATAAAAAAAATTAAATTAATACAAATATACAAATTCACATTATAAAATCTAACATTCCAGTCAAAAAAGAAAAAAAGATAAAATACACAGATAACAGTTACATACTTGACTTGTAATTTTATTATGTATTGTGGATGAGATGTTTTTCGGCAGAGCATTCCAGAGTGCTATTGACTTATACAGTATATGCCTGTTTCTCTTTCTCTCCCTGCCTCTCTCCCTTTCTCTATCTCTCGCTCTCTCTCTCACTCGCTCTCTCTTTCCCCTCTCAGGATATTTTGGAGATGATATTCTGTGTCACTTCTGTGCCAGTATGATCAGTGGTCTGGTCACCACAGCAGCGTCCATGCCTGTTGACATCGTCAAGACCAGGTCTCTCTCTCTCTCTCTCTCTCTCTCTCTCTCTCTCTCTCTCTCTCTCTCTCTCTCTCTCTCTCTCTCTCTCTCTCTCTCTCTCTCTCTCTCTCACTCACTCACTCACTCACTCACTCACTCACTCACTCACTCACTCACTCACTCACTCTCACACACACACACACAGGGGAGGAAATTAGGCCACTTTACTCGACAAATGCGAGTATTTTTTATGTTTGGCGAGTGATTCACGAAGACCACTCGCCAGTCTGGCGACTAGTAAACAAAATAAAATTATTCTGCAATCTGCAGATTTGCTCACTGGCACAAGCCGAACTCTGACTCCCCCCTTATGATTCCTCCCATTTGCGCCTCATAATAATCCATAACCAATGAACATCATCATTGTACAGATGCGCTCTAAGCTCCTCCAATGAACACTCGTTTTCTAGAAGATGTCGCGCATCTAGGGGAAGTGGATAGACCACTGCGTGCGGACCTACAGACTCCTGTCACCGGCTTGACAACGTAGACAAACTTAGACAAAAACACATTGTGGATGAAAATAATTGCATGTAGAGTCGTCTCTTTCGGATATCAGTGCGGCCTGTCTGACATGGGGGCGAACAACAGCACTCGACACGTCTCCTTCGAGTCGGATGAGAATGACAAGTGGGCGTGAGGCTAACCCAGCATTAGCCGGATAGCTACCTAGCATGTAACAAGCTACCATAACGCGCATTGAACATAGTGGATGACTATACTGAGCGGCTTTGCTTAAATGCAGCCGAGTGACATTTTATTATTACAGAATTATTACCGGTTTCCCCCCATATCACCACTCGCCCATATGCCCTTCACAACGGTGATGTTGTCATACTTGTCATTCAGAATACACCTGCTGAACCCCTAGCGTTGACATGAGATTCGATTCCAATGTATTGTCATCATACAGTACAACCAGAATACGTTTGGCATCCAACCAGAGTGCAAATGTAACAAGTCAAGTTCAAGTTTTTTTTATTTAGCTATTACATTACAGTGAAATGCTTGGTTCTTTCACTGCCCAGCCCAGTCCAGCCCAACCCAGTCCAACCTAGACCAGCCCAACTTTCCCTGCCCAACCCAGTCCAGCCCAGCATCTTTCACTGCCCAGTTCAGCCCAACCCAGTCCAGAATAGTTCCCTCTTTCATGTTAATATGTGATATCCTAATATTTTGAAGAGTAGAGACGGTGTGATTAATACATGTTTTATGCTAATATTGTGAAGAGTAGAGACACTTATTAATGTTTTATGCTAATACATATTTGAAAGAGTAGAGACACAGTGATTATTACTATGATTGAAAATCAATTTAGACGAAGACATACAAAGAAGTAATTATCACAATTAGCGCGATTTATTTATGGCTGGTAAAAAATCTGTTTGGCTGGTAAAAAAAATCATCTACTCGCCAGTTGGCTGGTAAGCCAAAAAGTTAGTTTCCTCCCCTGCACACACACACACACACACACACACACACACACACACACACACACTCACACTCACACTCACGCACAGATATACATACTCACACACACACTCGTTCGGACCTTCGTTAGTTACGTTGGCATTCGAATCTTAATTAACACATTGTGCGCCATAAACGGCGTAAATCGTTATTGCCCGCCATGCGTTGAACGCCAACAACGGCATATCACGTGTTTGGGATAAATATTTAATTTTTTCGCCATGGCATTCATAATTCATCCAGCCTCCCTCCGGATCGCAGCCGGACCCTGTTCTGATATTGCAACGCCTCAATACCGCCGCCTGGTGGATGGTCGGGCGAGTTACACTCACGCCAAACCGGAAGTGGCGATCGGTGCATTCTTTTTTTCAATTTTTATTTTACACAACAAATATATATCAGAATGTGATCTATATGAGAATATCACAGTACTATGTTGTGTTTACAATAATGCGAAAGTCACGCGCGAACACAGGTCACAACAACACAGTCTAGTGAGATGAGGAGGGGTCACCGTCATATCAGGAAATGAATCACACTCACCGTCTTATTTCATAATGCAACGTTTCCGAATGGACGTTTGGATTAAACCAAGTGTATGCAGTGATGCTGATGCTGATGCTTTCCCAAGGGAACACAAGTTACATAACGTTACACAGGTAAGTTATGTTATGCACATTAATTAAGCTATGCAGAGCGCAGCCCTTGGCTTTAGCTTGCTAACGTTAAAGTAGCAGGAGCCGTTGGCCAACAAAGATGTTGTTTCAACAAATGTATTCACAAAATGGATTATCATCCAAACATTATTGAAGCGTCCCGTGACCAGTACGTAGTCAGTACTCTTAATAACCGCAGCAATGTGCGCATATGCGCTACGTTATTATGCGTAAATGTGCGCTAAGACTCGACAGTACTGAACCAGAAAAATTAGCAAATTTTTGCATGATTAAAAACGATGGTTCGAACGTCCGTTCGAAAAACCCTGGCAAATGTTCGAATCCCAAAAACAGGCTCTAACACACGCGCACACACACACACACACACACACACACACACACACACACACACACACACACACACACACACACACACACACACACACACACACACACACACACACACACACATGCATACTGACACAGACACACAGATATGAACTTTTCATGACTAATATTTATTTTTCCTCAGGATTCAGAGTATGAGAATGATTGATGGCAAGCCGGAGTATAAAAATAGTGCGGTGAGTACAGTATACGAATGGTTTGATTAGTAGTACAGTATAAGAATGGTTTAATTAGTACTACAGTATACGAATGGTTTAATTAGTACTACAATATACGAATGGTTTGATTAGTAGTACAGTATAAGAATGGTTTTATTAGTACTAAAAAGATATTCCTTTATTAATCCCCTTGGGGAAATTCCAGCGACACACACATACAGCTCATCGTCTCATTAATAATAATAACAACATCACAATCATAAAATTTTTTACAGTAACAATGGCACAGCATAAATTCAAACAGACATGTACATTTGTTGACACATGTCATCTACAGAATGCCTGAGACGCCATATGCGATAGTCAGGCTGCATCAACAACAGAGTAGTTAAACAAAGTGTCGTTGCACCAGGTGGGCGGGAGGGAGGGAGGGAGGGATGGACAGGCGGGGTCGGGAGACAGTCTTAGGATCCACTCATACAGCGCGCATACGTGGCAGCCGTCCAGAAACAGTTCTTACGGCGCTTACAGTATAAGAATGGTTTAATTAGTACTACAGTATACGAATGGTTTAATTAATACTACAGTATACGAATGGTTTGATTAGTAGTACAGTATTAAGGTGCTCCCATGGTCGAACGGACTGTATGCGGACTGGACTCTGCGAGGTCCGCATGGACTCTTTGAGCTTTCATAGTCGAGCGGACCTCAGCGGACCTGCGCGGACCAATTTCCTACATGTCTCGCGGCAGTTTACAAAAATGTTCCCACGCTGTTCAACTTCTGTCATGTCGTCGTCATCCGATGTCAAAATAAAGAGTGTTATCTCCGTTTCCAATATTTCGATAATAAAACAGGCAGTTTTACACACTTGAATAACAGGTATATAGGCAGCGAGGTGCAATGTACCGTATAGGCTTGCTCAACATGAGGTGGACAGCGCGTGGTGCTGAAATGACAAACACGCATTGCATGAAATAAAAATACCAGTTTTATTTTCTAAATATTGGAAACGGAGCAGAGCATGTGAGCGGCGTAGATCGGCCGAGAAATCTGTTCTTCGCTCTGGACGGCTTAGTTCCGCTCTCATTCGCTCATGTTGGCCCCCCCCCCCCAAGCCACTCTACGCTCGCTCAGCGCTCAGCTTCATTTGCGCATCAAGCGTTCCGCGCTCCTGCCCGCTCAACAGAAAAAATATTTTGTTTGGAGCATGATATAAATTAGCTTGATTTGACCAAACTACAACAGTCTGCACCCCCTGGGCCCCTTAACAATTGTTTGTATTGAGCCGTATTGTATTGTACCCATTCTGCAATCTGTTAAGTAAAGTTTTCAACCATTCTACTAGCTTTACTATGCTAATGTACGCTAGCCTAGCCGCAATGCTAAGTGTTTATACTGGCAGATCCCATTCACGTTAGCATGTAAGCTAACAACATCAGCGCTCTTTTTGTGAGACTAAACTCTCCGCTCTTGGTGCTACATTGTGTTGATGTTTCGTTTCATCAATAAATGAGGCAGAACACAGTGAATGTATCCTTTTTTTTTATTGCACCTTGTTTGTTTCTTGCTGAAAATAAATGTTGCTAATAGTTCCCGAGGTGATTTAAAGATGGCGGATTTCTGTTTTGACTTAGCAGGATGTGTAGTGACTAGTGACGCGTTCACCCTTCTGATTGGTTGAAAATGGCCTTCATGTTTGAACTACATCGCCACCTATTGCTTTGGCATTGTACTACATGTATATTACATCAGTTTAAACCACTGTGTAACTGAGGGGTACAATTCCCTGACTGTATTACTAGATATGATACTTACTACCACTACCTTTGTACTTAATATTCGGCCACCCAGTACTCGGCATAAATATATTATGATGAACACTGTCACGTAGATGAAACGGATCCAACACAAATGTACGAATTAGAAATAGGTCTTTATTTCTACACAGCGATGGTGTGTAGAGCAAGCACTTAATCAAATCAATCACATTTATGAATGGGAATTAGTATGCACTTTTATGGCAAGAGTATTCGTTGGTATATCAATAGAGAACGTCCAATCTCTGGTGGCGCAGGCGGTAAATATACAACCTGGAATATTTAAGGAATAATAGCAATGATACTTTAATGATTATAGAACTGGATACACTAGGGGGGAATTCCGGTCGCTTGTAAGACAACTGGAGAAGGGGGGGGGGGTAGAGTCTGGCTGTATCCGTCTGGCCGAGGGTATCCTGGGAGAACCCACGGTTGTGCGGCTCGGTGCCTCAGCGATCCTCGATCCACAGATGAAAGCAGTTGGACTCTCTGTGGGCCGGCTTCCTCCGGTCCACGATGGAGAGACGTGAAGCGACCTCGTCGTGTAGAGCGTCTCCTCACCTGTCGTCCTCTCCGGGGGGGGGTTTCCAACACACGGCAGTGTTGGTCTTTATCCATAGAATAATCACTGTATACAAAGCATAATCCGTGCCTGGGAAGGCGGGCTGTCGTCGGTAGAATAATCCGGTATGCAGGTCCACTCGCTCGTCGGCTCTGGGGCTCCTCGGGTGCAGCCTCACATGGGGTCGGCCACCCTGGATAAGCAGCCAGTTCTCTGCCCGAAACGATGGGGTACTGACTACGATAGTATTCTCACCGCACGAAGCACTACATATGAATAGACTATTATTAGCTTAATAGACTACGTCCAACTCGACGATATAGTGCCAAATATGACTATTGAAATATTAATATACACGATGTCTCAATACCGATGGTAGGCCGAACTTGGCCTTACTCCCACACGTGGCGTCGCGGGGAGGCTTTACGTCTGTCACTCTATTGGAGGGTAAGAAACTGGACTAAAAAAGGAAGTCCTACTTTAGTAGCGCAGTATATATACGCACTATGAACAAATAGTACCGTTAGTGGTGCGGTAGCCAGATTCCTACGCGGAACTAGGACTTGTTCGTACATGTTGAGCGGTACGTTTGAACTGGGTCTGGGGGGTATGGCAGCCTGGCACCAAGGTCTCGACCAATAGTAGAATGGAGACTATTATGGGATGTTCAGTAGGCTAGGATGGATATTCAATGCATATTGTACAAGGAATATACAAGGGATATCAAGGAATATTAGAGAATATACAAATACAATTAAATATATATATATAATAAATATATATATTCGGTTTAATCTGGCCCTTCACAACAGCCACCCCCTGATTGGTCCCAGACCTAATCAGTTAAGCAGAGACAGATTAATCGCGTTGTCTATTTACACATAAGGGTTTGCTGTAGGGGTCAGTCAACTTCACAAAGTCATAGGGTTATAGGGTCATGGTCATCATCGATTGTGTCTGGGAGTCGGGGCAGTTCTATGAGCCTCGCCACGGGACGGGTGTAAGTGCGACCCTGGACAAGCACTTCAGCTGCTCGGACCTTGCCGTCGGCACCGGTGATCACTTTGCTTACGCGGCCGGCCGGCCACATAGCTCTGGGCAGTGATTGATCAATAATCATGACGACCGTTCCTTCTGTCAAATTGTCTCTCTCCTTTACCCACTTCTGGCGGGTCTGTAGAGACGGTAGGTAGTGCAGTAGGAATGTCCTTTGTTGTGCACTCTCTATGGTAGTGCAATCATCTATGTTGGGGTCTGCGGAGATAACAGTGCTCAATCCACAGAACACAGGCTTCTTATTCTCAGCCTCCTCCTGACTGGCTTCCCTCGGGATAGGCGTGGGCCACTCTCCTTCCGGGAGCTTTAGGAATGCTGGGCCGTCACTGTAGACATTGCGACGGGTGAGGTCATCTAGGGGCATTCCCCGGGTGATGACGTCAGCTGGGTTCTGTTTTGTATCAACGTAGCGCCACTCTGTTTCTCCGGTTAACTCTTCGGTTAAGTCTTGAATCTCGGTGACTCTGACTCCCACGAAGACTTTGTACTTGCATGAGTCCGATTTGATCCAGGCGAGTACTGTCGTGGAATCTGACCACAGGATTGTTCTAGACACCGGTATGGTGAGCTCACGTTGGATGAGCGTGGCTAGGTGCGCTCCGGCTAGGGCTGCGCAGAGCTCTAGGCGTGGGATAGATTGTTGCTTGCGTGGGGCTATTCTCGAGCGGGCGAGGACAAATGCTGTGTAGATCTCTCCCCTCTCTTCTTGGGCCCGCAAGTAGGCTACTGATCCGTATGCGACCTCTGAGGCGTCACTGAAGACGTGTAAGTCCATTTTACATGTCTCTGGCCTCACCGTGGGTGGGAAGTAGCTTCGGCGCATATTAACGCCTGGGAGTGAGTGGAGCTCCATCTCCCACTCTCTCCAGGTGGATGCAAGGTGTGCGGGAATGGGGTCGTCCCAGCCCTGGTCCTTGTCCCACAATGCTCGTACAATCATTTTTGCCCTGGTGGTGTACGGTAGAATACATCCTAGCGGGTCATATTGTCGGGCGAGTGTTGTGTACACACTCCGTCTGGTGGTCGGCGCCGCCGCCGGCCTTCCCTGCTCCGTAGTCAGGGGCTTGTGTCTGTAGTGAAGCGAATCTGTTTTGAATCGCCACACCAATCCCAGGGTCATCTCCTGGGCTTCTCCCGGGATTGTAGCCATCCAGGTCTCGCTGCTGGCTGCCTTGTCCTCGGAGGAGAGGCTGCGCAGTACTTGCGGATCGCTGCTGGCCCACTGCCTGAGATCAAAGCCGCCTTTGATCAATGAGGCGCGGAGTTTAATCAGGAGAGCCTCGGCTTCTTCCTGGGTTGAAAGGCTTTGTAGACAGTTGTCTACGTAGAAGCTGTTCTTTACGCTGTGTCGGACCTCTTCGTCCGCTGCTGGGTCCTCTGCTACATGTTTCTGTAGTGCAAATGTAGCACAGCAGGGGCTGCACGTCGTTCCGAAGGGGAGGACTTCCCATTGGTAGATGGCTGGGTGCTCATCTCCTGGCTTCTCTCTCCATAGGAACCGTAACAGGGGCTTGTCCTCCTCTACTAATCTCACCTGCAGGAACATTCCTTTAATGTCCCCGCTGATGGCCACCTTTTCCTGGCGGAAGCGGAGTAGAACGCCGAGTAGGGAGGGGCCGAGTGTGGGACCGGGCAGTAACTCTTTATTCAGATTTTGGGGTCCGATCTGGTAGCTGCAGTTAAATACTATGCGGTCTTTACCGTTGTGATGGACCTTGTGGTGAGGCACGTACCACGATTCAGTGGTCTGGTCAGCCTCTTTAATGTCCATCTTTGTGACGTGTCCCGCTGTGATGAGCTTCTCAATCTCAGCGCGGTATACACTCTCTTGGGCGGGGTTCTTGGCTAAGCGCCGCTCCGTGTTCAGCAGGTACCGTTCTGTGGCGTCTGTCTTGGCGTGGAAAGTAGGCATTCCTTCTCGCCGCAGGAGTGGCGTGGCGTATCTCAACACGCCGTTGACCGGGACTCTCTTGGTCCCTGTCTCGAGGAGGTGAATGGCGTAAATGTCATCTTTAGAGCGAATGTCTTTCTTTCCGTTCTTAAAGGGCATTTGTTCCAAGGTCCATAACCGCTCTACGTGTTGCAGGAGTGCGGTTTCTCCCTCTGTGACTCGGGAGTGGAGACATCTAGTGGCTGTACTTCGGTTGAGAGATTTGGCGAGCGGGCCTTGGAGAGTCCATCCCAAACGGGTCTCGACTGCTGCAGGACAGCCTCGGGGTCCGGTATGAACCCGGTCTATCGGGACAATGAGGTCTGCATGGTCGGAGCCTATCAACAGGGTCGGCATAGCATTGTCTATGAGCGGGATCGGTAACTTGCGCAGATGTGCATATTTCTCCATCAGCTTGGCGACGGGGTATGTGTACCGCGACAGTCCTATTTCTTGGCTGGTGAAAGCGTCTGTAATCTGGTACCGTCGCTCAGGCTGGCCGCTTGCTGCGATAGAGAATGAGACATTCTCGCCCTTTATCGTCTTCAAATCTCGTCTTATTGTCCGAATTGTCATTTGGGTTTCGCTTCCCCGCAGCCCTAGCTGGGCCGCAGCGGAGGCGAGCAGAAGGGTCTTCTCTGACCCGTCATCGAGGACGGCGTAAGTGTCCAGGACTTTATTCTGGTAGCTTAGTGTCACACGCACTACTTTTAGGAGTACTCGGGCTCCACTGCTGCTGGCGGGATCGATGTACATGACGCTCGCTTTGCTGCTGGATGGTGCGGGTGAAGGGCGCCGTCTGTTACTGTCGTGAAGTATGTCCAGATGGGCTCCATCGCACTTGGTGCACCTTTTCTTTAAGCGGCATTCGGCTGCCATGTGTGAGCGCGCACAGCGAAAACAGCGCTTGTTGGACTTTATCCATTGACTTGCTTCCTCCGCGTTCAGCTTGGGGAAGGAGTCACATTGCGCTAGCCAGTGTTCTTTCTCACAGTAGGGGCACACTATCTTCCACTTCTCCGTTCTGGAGGGGGTACTGTGGCTCCTGCTGCTCGGTACTGACTCCGATTGGTGCATCACAGTCACCGATCTTCTTCCATCATTTAGTCGTCTGGTTCCTTCTCTGGAGCCAGGGGTGCTCCGTCCGAATGTATCTAGCCGTAGGCTGCTGACTTCTCTCGCCAGGAAGTCTGCTAGATCGAGGAGGTTCGGTTCGGGGCCATTCGGGTCTCGGTGGTCTCTCTGCCGCCTAAAACGCTCCTGTCGAGCGGGCGGCAGCTTCTCCAAGATCCTTTCCACATTTGAGTTGGCGTAAAGTTCATGCCTCCCCTTCTCTCTCTGCGCTCCCAACATCCCTACCAGGGACTGCACTCTGATGGACAGGTCGTCCAGTGCTCGATTGTCTATTGCTGGGGGTAAGCGGTCGATGTGTCGGATCTCCTGGATCACGTAATCCCATATGCGCCCATACCTCTGGTCCAATGCTACCAGCGCTGCTGTGTATGGGGTGGTGGAAGTCGCGTAGGCGAGCGCTATATTATGTGCGCGGGGTACCTTTAAGTGCTTCAGTAGGATGGCGTATTTATGGCGTTCATCCAATACATCCACCAACATGGTCTCCAGACACATGCGGAGTTCTGTATACTGGGCCCGGTTCTCTTGGGTGAAGTCGGGTACCATAGGCGTGCCAATGTATGACGCTGACTGTGGATACATCGGCGAGCGTTGGGGGAGAGGCCTCCTAGGCGAGTCTCCTCCCGCTCCTTGGTATGGGCTGGTACCGGCAGTGTACCATGGCCCGCTTGTCCAGGTGCTGGTGCTCCAGGTCCAGGTGCTCCGGCTCGAAGGACCAATTGTAACTGAGGGGTACAATTCCCTGACTGTATTACTAGATATGATACTTACTACCACTACCTTTGTACTTAATATTCGGCCACCCAGTACTCGGCATAAATATATTATGATGAACACTGTCACGTAGATGAAACGGATCCAACACAAATGTACGAATTAGAAATAGGTCTTTATTTCTACACAGCGATGGTGTGTAGAGCAAGCACTTAATCAAATCAATCACATTTATGAATGGGAATTAGTATGCACTTTTATGGCAAGAGTATTCGTTGGTATATCAATAGAGAACGTCCAATCTCTGGTGGCGCAGGCGGTAAATATACAACCTGGAATATTTAAGGAATAATAGCAATGATACTTTTGATTGATTGATTGAAAACTTTATTAACAGATTGCAGAATGGGTACAATACAGTACAGCTCAATACACACAATTGTTAAGGGGATGCAGACCAGAGAAAGACTTTCGTCTTGTTTCCACCAGGGTCCCCCATTTTCAATTCATCAGGACATATATGACATACATGACATACAGATAGTCAGTACTGCTACATCTATACATTTATGACATACCAGATTTGCAAATACAGTACTGTTTGTGATACAGAAGGAGTCAAGAAAAGGGAGTATATACATTTGACGTAGAAACTGTACATTGGAGGAGGTTGGGTGGGGGGGGTTGGGTACACTGGGATATTGACAACCATACTGGGTAATTTACATTGGAGGTGGTTGGGGGGGGGGGTGGGGCACACTGTATAAGCAAGCAAAACTGTACATTGAGGGGGGGGAGACTCTGTACAAACAAACAAAATTGTACATTGGACTATTGACAAAACCATACTAGGTAAATGACTGTACATTGGAGGGGGTTGGGTTAGGATATTTACAGGGGCCAGTGTTGAATTGCAGTCTCCCGTAGGTGTCTCTTGAGAGAGGTTTTGAAAGTGGGTAGTGATCCACATTCCTTTACAGCTTTGGGTAGGGCGTTCCACATTGATGTGGCATAATTGCGAAACGTGTTTAGTCCCTTATTTGAGCCGAATCTGGGTTTAACATGATTTGTGGAGCTCCCTCTGGTGTTGTGATCGTGGTATTCACTGACCTTTGGGAAGTATTTTGCCATGTACATGGGTACCTTGGTCGTGTAGTGTATCTTGTAGACCAGGCCCATTGCAAGTTGCTGTACTCTGTCATCTACTCTAAGCCATCCTAGGTTGTCAAAGTGGGCAGGGGTGAGGTGGGTTCTAGGAGTAAGGTCAAGCAGTAGTCTGACCAGTTTGTTTTGAGATGTTTGTAATTTTGTTTTTAGCGCCTTTGAGGTGCTTTGGTACCATGAGGTGCAAGCATAGTCGTAGTACCCCTGAATGAGTGCTCCTGCCAGAGTCTTCAGGGTATTCTTGTTTACCAGAGAGGAGATCCGGTACAAGAATCGAGTTCGTTGGTTGACTTTTTTTATTACATTGGATGCCATTTTGTCACAGGAGAGATTAGCCTCTAGGATGGAACCCAGGTAGGTAATTTCATCTTTCCTTGTGACAATATTGTCACCCACTGTAACTGAGAAGCCGTCGGTCTTGCTGAGTTTGTTATTTGAACCGAAGAGAATGGACTCTGTTTTGCCCATGTGTAATGATAGTTTGTTATCAGCGAGCCATATGCAGATTCTGCCTAGTTCCGAGCTGAGGGTTTTTTCAACCTGTAACTTGTTCTTGTCAGAGACCAGCAGGGCTGAGTCGTCCGCAAACAGGAACAAGTTGCAGTCACAAGCTGACGACATGTCATTTGCATAAATTAGGAACAGTAGCGGTCCTAGTATGCTTCCTTGTGGAACACCACAGCTCACTGTGAGGGGGGGGGATAGGGTACCGTTTACCTCCACCATCTGTTCCCTCCCCTCAAGGTAGGATTGCATCCAGCTCACTGATAGGCTATCAAAACCAATTGCTTTTAGCTTGTCAATCAGAATGGAGTGATTGACCGTGTCAAAGGCCTTTTGTAGGTCCAGCATGACCATGCCGCAGTATTTGCCTGCGTCCACCTCTTGTTTGATGTGGTCATTCAAATAGAGAAGGCATGTGTCAGTGGAGTGGGATGTTCTGAAGCCAGATTGGAATTCGTAGATTAGATTTTTTTCCGCTAGGTACTTTTCGACCTGTTCGTAGACTATTTTTTCCATGACTTTCGAGATGGAGGTGAGAATAGAAACAGGGCGGTAGTTGCCTGGGTCTAATTTGCTGCCCTTTTTGTGCAGAGGGGTCACCCTCGCAATTTTGAAGTCCTTGGGGACGTGTCCCTGTTTTATGGAGAGGTTTATTATGTGTGTGATGATTGGGGTGATGGCGGCTGCTGAGTCTCTGAGGAATTTGGAGGGGATGTTGTCATGGCCAGTGGCCTTGTTAGGTTGGAGGGCGCTCAGTTTATTGAGTACCTCATCTGTTGTTACCATTTCCAGTTTGAAGTCGTCCTTGCGGACCCCTAGGTTTTTGTAGTAAGCTACTATTCTATTAATGATTATAGAACTGGATACACTAGGGGGGAATTCCGGTCGCTTGTAAGACAACTGGAGAAGGGGGGGGGGGGTAGAGTCTGGCTGTATCCGTCTGGCCGAGGGTATCCTGGGAGAACCCACGGTTGTGCGGCTCGGTGCCTCAGCGATCCTCGATCCACAGATGAAAGCAGTTGGACTCTCTGTGGGCCGGCTTCCTCCGGTCCACGATGGAGAGACGTGAAGCGACCTCGTCGTGTAGAGCGTCTCCTCACCTGTCGTCCTCTCCGGGGGGGGGTTTCCAACACACGGCAGTGTTGGTCTTTATCCATAGAATAATCACTGTATACAAAGCATAATCCGTGCCTGGGAAGGCGGGCTGTCGTCGGTAGAATAATCCGGTATGCAGGTCCACTCGCTCGTCGGCTCTGGGGCTCCTCGGGTGCAGCCTCACATGGGGTCGGCCACCCTGGATAAGCAGCCAGTTCTCTGCCCGAAACGATGGGGTACTGACTACGATAGTATTCTCACCGCACGAAGCACTACATATGAATAGACTATTATTAGCTTAATAGACTACGTCCAACTCGACGATATAGTGCCAAATATGACTATTCAAATATTAATATACACGATGTCTCAATACCGATGGTAGGCCGAACTTGGCCTTACTCCCACACGTGGCGTCGCGGGGAGGCTTTACGTCTGTCACTCTATTGGAGGGTAAGAAACTGGACTAAAAAAGGAAGTCCTACTTTAGTAGCGCAGTATATATACGCACTATGAACAAATAGTACCGTTAGTGGTGCGGTAGCCAGATTCCTACGCGGAACTAGGACTTGTTCGTACATGTTGAGCGGTACGTTTGAACTGGGTCTGGGGGGTATGGCAGCCTGGCACCAAGGTCTCGACCAATAGTAGAATGGAGACTATTATGGGATGTTCAGTAGGCTAGGATGGATATTCAATGCATATTGTACAAGGAATATACAAGGGATATCAAGGAATATTAGAGAATATACAAATACAATTAAATATATATATATAATAAATATATATATTCGGTTTAATCTGGCCCTTCACAACACACTGTGTGCACTGAGCGGCTCGGAGCGGAGGAGAGCTCTCGCTCCGGAGTCACTCTGACCCATTTTAAAGCCCACTCCGCACTCATTTCAAAATCCACCCGCTCTGCTCCGCGCTCCGCTCCGCTCACATGCTCTGAAACGGAGATAACATAGACTCTATGTTATCTCCGTTTCCAATATTTCGATAATAAAACTGGCAGTTTTACACACTTCATTCATTCTCTTTTGCGAGTGAAAGAAAAAGCGAGTGGTCAGAGTAAATGCAGATCGGCGTCACATTAAATGCAAGTCGATGTCAACCAAAACGGAGAGCAGCGTTTTGTGTGACACCAAGTCAGCGGCGCGGACGTCAGCGCATTAGAAAATTGGACCTTCGCACTTGGAGTCCGCTTTGGGTCTGCTTTGAGTCCGCTTTGGGTCTGCTTTGAGTCCGCTTTGGGTCTGCTTTGAGTCCGCTCTGTGTACGGTCCGCTCGACTATGGGAGCACCTTTAGAATGGTGTACTTAGTAGT
The DNA here is from genome assembly GCF_963971535.1 of Notolepis coatsorum. Lineage (NCBI taxonomy): Eukaryota > Metazoa > Chordata > Actinopteri > Aulopiformes > Paralepididae > Notolepis > Notolepis coatsorum. The sequence goes on along the minus strand of NC_140165.1, from coordinate 83,712,401 downwards.
ACAGTATTATAATGGTTTAATTAGTAGTACAGTATTATAATGGTTTAATTAGTAGTACAGTATTAGAATGGTTTAATTAGTAGTACAGAATAAGAATGGTTTAATTAGTATTACAGTTTAAGAATTAGTACTAGTTTGATACTATATTTTACTATTACTATACTGTTACTATATCACTCCCTTCTCTGTCCCTCCCTCCCCGTCTCTCTCTCCCTCCACTCTGTCTCTCTCTTCCTCCCTCCTCTCTATCTCTCTCTCTCTTTTTCTCTCTCTGTCTCTCTCTCTGCCTCTGTCTGTCTCTCTGTCTGTCTCTCTCTCTGTCTAGCTTTGTGTGTGTGTGCGTGTCTCTCTTTCTGTCTCGTTCTGTCTGTGTCTCTCTTTCTGTCTCGTTCTCTGTCTCTGTGTGTCTCTCTCTTTCTGTCTCTCTCGTTCTCTGTCTCTGTGTGTCTCTCTTTCTGTCTCTCGTTCTCTGTCTCTGTGTGTCTCTCTTTCTGTCTCTCTCTCGTTCTCTGTCTCTGTGTGTCTCTCTCTTTCTGTCTCTCTCTCGTTCTCTGTCTCTGTGTGTCTCTCTCTCTGCATCTTTGTGTCTCTCTACCAGGAGGTGCTGGTGAAGGTGATTCGTAACGAGGGTTTCTTCTCCTTGTGGAAGGGCTTCACTCCATACTACGCCCGTCTGGGTCCTCACACAGTCCTCACCTTCATCTTCCTCGAACAGATGAATAAGCTCTATAAGAAGCACGTGCTGGACCGCTAGACACACACACATATGCACGCACACACACACGTGCACATACACACACACACACACACACACACACACACGCACACGCATTGTAAGTGAAGCCAATGAGGAGACAGCGTTACAGAGTCGTACCAAGTAGACTAGACCTGTATCAACTCATACACTACCCAGTGGTGCACCCCTCCAAAGCACTGAGACTTGGTACAGTCCACTAATCACACTCTCCTTTCCACACACACACACATACTGTACACATGTACACGCAGTCACACACACATACACACGTATTGTACACATGTACACGCACACACATGCACGTATTGTACACACGTACACGCACACGCACGTACTGTACACACACAAACACGTACTGTACACATGTAGATTCACACACATAATGTACACGCACACGCGTACTGTACACATGCACATGCACACACGTACTGTACACATGCACACACTCAGAACGGTGTTTTCAAAGCGGATTTAATTCTTTTTGTAATAAAAAAAGAATGTAAAATTACTGTCATGAAGAACGTCAGTGATGTCATCATGTTTGTAGCATTTTGAACCCCCCATGGGATGGCTCTGTATGGTTACAGCCAGTTAAAGATGGATGGAAAGAGAGAGAGAGAAATAAATAATAAAATATGTTTTTGAGCCTCATCTGCTTTGTAGTTCTCTTAACACTTTGGGTGCCAAAAATGTTTCTGGGCCTAAGTCGTTCAGTGCCAAAAACGAGAAAAGTAGTTTCTGGGTAGATATTTGTATTCATTATCCACCCAGGGAGCCTGTTTTTGCCATATGGAATGAGTCTGAGGTCCCTAATGTGCAATACCGGCCACATCCCGCTAGACGGCGGTATCGAGCACCCTTTGCAACCTTGTATCTTTCTCTGTGGGACGGCCAAACGTCTCCGTTTTCATGTTTCCTTGTCGGGCGAGGGCAGCCGTTCTGCCAGTTCCATCGAAGCGCGTCAAATAACCCCGATCCATAAGTTGTGGTCGATTATGCCGTGGGCCAAATGGGCATTGGATGTACCAGATGGCGATCAAACAATTTGAATATAATTTTTGGAATACTCCCGATCACAGGTAAGAATGATCTGACGTCAATTTTAGCTTGATCCTGCAATGCTTTTACACCGATCGGGCTGATAACCGTTTTTAGTGTTCAATGCGAATGCCGTTACTGACAATCAAATAATCAGAAATGACCCCCCCCCCCTTTCATGCATTCATGATGGAACATAATACCTATGATATAGATTTGATTTCGGGATAATAGCGTATACAGGCAAGAAATGGCAACGTCTATAGTGGAATGGACGTATAGGGCAGGGGTGGCCAGCCCGCGGCTCGCGAGCCACATGTGGCTCTTTGCCCGTCAATGTGTGGCTCTTCCATCCATAAAAACAAAACAAAAAATATATATATATTATAATTATATACTTTTTTCTTTTTTTTTGTATGTCACTCATTCCATAAAGACGTAAAATAAACATTCACAGATTTTTTTTTAAATGGTCTATTTGCATGTTCTTGGTATCTGAATCTAGGGACATCTATGGATCTCAGGGAATGTATTCCCAGTGTCAGAAATAGTGTGTTACTAGGCTTGAGTAAATTGTAATGAACCAAAGGAGAATATCAATTATATTTAAAAAAATATTTTTTATCTTTGACTGTGAATAACACCATGCTAAAATTTACCAGACCTGAAAAATCTAAGCAAATGAAAACAGGTTTTGTATACAGTACTGAATTCTGCCATCTTTTTAAATTTCTCTACCATTTTTCATCATATTGCAACACCCGTTTTTTGCTAGACGTTCACAGAAAGGTAGAGAAACTAACTGCGTTCTGTTTTATCGCAATAACGTTCAGGTTTGTGGGAGATAATCCCAAAAAATAAGAGAAATAAAAAAGTAAATCCAGAAGTCAGATGATTGACAGGGGCTGGTGTGAGCTGGGTAGGGTAGTTTTTCGAAATTCGAAAGCCCAGAGTTTCTTCCTTCAAAAGACTATACTCACTTTTGGCTGCTCCACTTCCTCCTGTCAATATGCGCCGATTTCCGACTCAATGCCCTGAGATTTCTATAATCTTATATTTCACTAATAACAGTTAAAATCATTGGTAAACAAACGTAATGCTGAAAATATACACGTTTACTGTATATTTCGGGCATAAGAGGAAAAAGACATTAGCAACTTCAGAGGGTGGGACATATAAACACATTTACTATCAAATAGCATTGTGAGGCTGAACAACAGGACAAATTGACTATACATGTGCTTAACATTTTTTAAATAAACATTTACAGACTTTTTCTTTTTAAATGGCTAAACATGATTTTGTAATTTTGTAACCGGGGGTCTCACAGGGTACTTTTAACCCTGTGAGGCCCAAATAAAAAAGACATTAGCAACTTCAGAGACCAGAGGGTGAGACCTATATACACATGAAGGGTGCCGTGACTGAAAAAAAAGGTTGAGAAACGCTGGTATATGGTGTGGCTCTTTGTGGTACCACAGTAATTTTTGTGGCTCTTAACTCTTTCAGTGCCACTCACGAGATTTCTCGTGTTTTTTTATAGGTGGTTGCTAGCCACTCACGAGATTTCTCGGATTATTATTATTTTTTTGCGATCTGAAAAATTATTGCATCACCCGAGCCTACCCGAGTATAGCCGAGGGGCGCCGACGATCACTGTGGAAAAAAGCGCCCCCTGTCGTCTCCCAGATGACATAAGTGATTTTGGAATGGACTCAATGAAAATTAATGGGGAAAAAAATCCGGTACATTTTCCAGTTCACTGATCCAGCCGGGGTTACCAGAGTTCATTCTGGAGCCTCAGATCCCCGCGGATCATGGAGTTCTACTGTATCGCGTTGGATCCATACACGTATCGATTTTTTCGAATGGTGATCAGGAATTGGAATATACCAGTTGGATACCATCTGATGTCAGGTAAGGACTCTATGTTATCAGTGGTAGGATAATCAGAGTAAGTTTGATGAAGTTATAAGCTGTTTTGTGAAATGTCTTCTTTCGGTTTCACTGTAAAAGTCCAAGAGGAAATCAACGAGGCGATTATCCGTGCGCGGCCGTAATGTGCGTGCGTGCACGTATAATATTGATCATCTAGCGTTTATTTGAAAACGATTCATAAAAAGGCCGACGAAAATCAACGTTGTGGAATATTCCACTAAAAGACGATTTTCATAGAATGCTCCAGAATGAGCTGTTTTTTATATCAAAACGGGGGCTTTTCTAACTGCTCTGAAACGGCAACAACGCGATAAAAAAACAATCTGCCTTCACAGCACTGACTGGAAAATAGTCTTTGATAATGCGATGGGCAGATTAGACACATAGCCATAATTTAAAACATAGATTAGGCGATATTAACGTTAACATTGGCGCCGATGGTGGCATTCAAGCGGTAAAACGGAAAACCAGGCGTGGCGCTGAAAGTGTTAATCTCTGACTGGTTGGCCACCCCTGGTATAGGGCTTTAACTCAGCATTTCATGAATTACCCTAGACCGCTCTGAAACCATACTTATATTCACCACGGTATAACACGGGAACGTATGGATGGACAAATTCATTCTTTTTCACATATTGAACGATAGATAGGTGATGTCAAATGGGCCATAGTATTGTATCCATAGCTATAATATAGAATATAGTTATAGCTCTACAAACAAGGTGACGGATCCCTACCGTATATATCTAATGGTGGCATCGCAACAGACGGCTTCGTCTAACACCGGTTCCTGACAGGGAGCGAGCGAGCGAACTGGAGACGAAATCGCGCGCGACACTGTCCTGATATGAGGCGGCGCGTGTCCGAGTGTGTCTGTGTGTGTGTGTGTTACCTGGAAGCACACGTGGGGGGGGGCAAAGTTAAAATGAATTCTTGACCAATAAAAAGTGTTTAGGGGCGGGACTCGGCCGCGTAATCGCCCAACTAGAGACACAGCGAGCGAATATCTGAGGGGTGAACGACATCGCCGCTCAGTTCGCTGTCGCTCGCGGCAGGTCAGGATAGTCTGATTGAAACGAATACATTTTAATCATTTTCGCAATCACGCTCGCTCGCGTCGCTCCCTGTCAGGAAGGGGTGTTACTCCCTGGAGCCAGCTTTTTGACCATTTTCACGATGTTTGCAGACCCATCGTATATTCTATATTATAGCTATGGAGACAATAGTATGGCTCATTTGACAGGCACTATTTATACTCCAACATGAAAAAAAAATGTCTACATGCCTTCGTTCGTGCTCTATCCCATGCTAAAATCGTCTGCTCTCGGTCAGTTAAGTTAAGTGTCTTGCTAATAGGCATTTCGACGACACGCTACCGGGAGCAGCCGGAATCAAACCGGGATCCTTCTGATTACCAGACGAGCGCTCCATCTACTGAACCCGCCAAGTCCCATACCACACCACTGTTCCTAATTTATGCAAATAACATGTCGTCAGCTTGTGACTGCAACTTGTTCCTGTTTGCGGACGACTCAGCCCTGCTGGTCTCTGACAAGAACAAGTTACAGGTTGAAAAAACCCTCAGCTCGGAACTAGGCAAAATCTGCATATGGCTCGCTGATAACAAACTATCATTACACATGGGTAAAACAGAGTCCATTCTCTTCGGTTCAAATAACAAACTCAGCAAGACCGACGGCTTCTCAGTTACAGTGGGTGACAATATTGTCACAAGGAAAGATGAAATTACCTACCTGGGTTCCATCCTAGAGGCAAATCTTTCCTGTGACAAAATGGCATCCAATGTAATAAAAAAAAGTTAACCAACGAACTAGATTCTTGTACCGGATCTCCTCTCTGGTAAACAAGAATACCCTGAAGACTCTGGCAGGAGCACTCATTCAAGGGTACTATGACTATGCGTGCACCTCATGGTACCAAAGCACCTCAAAGGCGCTTAAAACAAAATTACAAACATCACAAAACAAACTGGTCAGACTACTACTTGACCTGAACCCCAGAACCCACCTCACCCCTGCCCACTTTGACAACCTAGGATGGCTTAGAGTAGACGACAGAGTACAGCAACTTGCAATGGGCCTGGTCTACAAGATACACTATACGACCGGGGTGCCCATGTACATGTCAAAATACTTCCCAAAGGTCAGTGAATACCACAACCACTACACCAGAGGAAGCTCAACAAATCATGTTAAACCCAGATTCGGCTCAAACAAGGGACTAAACACGTTTCGCAATTATGCCACAACAATGTGGAACGCCCTACCCAAAGCTGTAAAGGAATGTGAATCCCTGCCCACATTCAAAACCGCTCTTAAAGAGCACCTACGGGAGGCTGCAATTCTAAACTGGCCACCGTAAATGCCCAAAACCTCCACCACCTCCTAATAGACAGTCTCCTCCCCACCGCATGTATATATTCCCTCCCCGCCGTATGTATATTTCTCTCCCACCCACCCACCCCCTCCTAATGTACAGTCCCCTCCCCATCATATGTATATACTCTGTCAGGATCTAGGGGCAACAGTACTGTATATTTGAATACCGTTTATGTCACAAATGTATCAGTACTAAATACCTATATGTCCCTATGCCATAAATGTCATGTATGTTGTGTATGTCATAAATGTCTATATGAATTGAAAATGGGGGACCCTGATGGAAACAAGACAAACGTCTTTCTCAGGTCTGCATCCCCTTAACAATTGTATGTATTGAGCCGTACTGTATTGTACCCATTCTGCAATCTGTTAAATAAAGTTTTCATTCATTCATTCATTCATTCATTCATTCATGTACAGTCCCCTCCCCATCATATGTCTGTCAGGATCTATGGGTAACAGTACTGTATATTTGAATACCGTATATGTCACAAATGTATCAGTACTAAATACCTGTATGTCCCTATGCCATAAATGTCATGTATGTTGTGTATGTCATAAATGTCAATATGAATTGAAAATGGGGGACCCTGATGTAAACAAGACAAACGTCTTTCTCTGGTCTGCATCCCCTTAACAATTGTGTGTATTGAGCCGTACTGTATTGTACCAATTCTGCAATCTGTTAAATAAAGTTTTCATTCATTCATTCATTCATTCATTCATTCATTCATTCATTCAATCATTCATTCATTCATTCATTCATTCATTCATTCATTCACACAGAGAGAGGATTTGACAGTAGTGGTTGGTCACCTCCCCCTGCTGGAGGAAAACTAGAACTACAGGCTTGTCTGCAGTTTAGCCTCATAAAGGTGCCTTCCACACAATAGATTAGATTAGAATAGATTAAAATGTATTGTCATTATACAGCACAAGTACAGTACAACGAAAATAAGTTTGGCATCCAAACAGAGTGCAAATGTAACAGTAAAGTGCAACAGCAATATACAATGTACAGGTGATTAAACTGGGTACAAAATATACAAATTAGTACTACTGAGTGTAGTGCTAATCAAGTATGTACAGAGTTGTAGTATAGTGTAAATATACAGTGTAAAGACACTATGGTAGTAGTCATACTGGCCAGCAGCGTAACTAGTAAGAGTAGGATATCGATATAGTATCTACAGATATGTAAAAGGACTTGTGCAGGTAAGTACATACAGGTGTGGGTAGATATTTATGCATTATTATTGTACATGTTATCATACAGAGCTATGGGTTATATGCAGGTGTATAAGTAAGTATATAGAGGGATTATAATCTGGTATATTCAGAAAAATATGGATATATATATATATATATATATATATATGCCGTAAATATAAAAATATAAATGTAAATACCGGTATGCGGTATATACAGCACTGTTGTACATGCTACCATACAGAGTATATGGGTAGAGTATAGTATGGGATGGGTAGTTAAGATGACTATGATTACAGTGTAGGGCAGTTGTAGACAGTGAAAGCAGTAGGTAGGTATAAATTGAGTATAGGCAACAGAGTCGTACAGTATCGTGCACCGGTAAAAGTTACTAAACTCAAGACCTGGTTATTAACCAATCAAACATGTGATCACCTTTAATAAGTTCATTGTGTATTTTATTATTGCTTTTACTATTATGTTGGATTGTGTTGTAAAATACTGTGTTTTACTTGTAATCCTTCTGTTCTAGGTGTATGGTCGGTCTTATAACATCTTGCCAAAAGGACTACAGTTGCGAATTAGCCAGCTGGCTAAAACGGACACATTTACAGAAATGTTTATTAATGTGTAGGCCTACTGTCTTTTTTTAAATAAGCTGAAACTGAGACTGACGTTCACCAGAATCGGAGGGGTTTCCTCAGTCTCCTCAGCAAGAAGAGGCGCTGGTGAGCCTTCTTGACCAGTGCTGAGGTGTTGAGGTTCCAAGAGAGGTCCTCGGAGACGTGGACTCCCAGGAACTTGAAGCTGGAGACACGCTGGACCTCGGTGATGTGGGCAGGGGGCATGGAGACACGCTGGACCTCGGTGATGTGGGGGGGGGCGTGGAGACACGCTGGACCTCGGTGATGTGGGCGGGGGGCGTGGAGACACGCTGGACCTCGGTGATGTGGGCGGGGGCATGGAGACACGCTGGACCTCGGTGATGTGGGGGGGGGCGTGGAGACACGCTGGACCTCGGTGATGTGGGCGGGGGCGTGGAGACACGCTGGACCTCGGTGATGTGGGCGGGGGGCACGGAGACACGCTGGACCTCGGTGATGTGGGCGGGGGGCACAGAGACACGCTGGACCTCGGTGATGTGGGCGGGGGCGTGGAGACACGCTGGACCTCGGTGATGTGGACGGGGGCGTGGAGACACGCTGGACCTCGGTGATGTGGGGGGGGGCATGGAGACACGCTGGACCTTGGTGATGTGGGGGGGGGCGTGGAGACACGCTGGACCTCGGTGATGTGGGCGGGGGGGCATGGAGACACGCTGGACCTCGGTGATGTGGACGGGGGGCACGGAGACACGCTGGACCTCGGTGATGTGGGGGCGTGGAGACACGCTGGACCTCGGTGATGTGGGGGGGGGCGTGGAGACACGCTGGACCTCGGTGATGTGGGGGGGGGGCGTGGAGACACGCTGGACCTCGGTGATGTGGGCGGGGGGCGTGGAGACACGCTGGACCTCGGTGATGTGGACGGGGGGCACGGAGACACGCTGGACCTCGGTGATGTGGGGGCGTGGAGACACGCTGGACCTCGGTGATGTGGGGGGGGGGCGTGGAGACACGCTGGACCTCGGTGATGTGGGGGCGTGGAGACACGCTGGACCTAGGTGATGTGGGGGCGTGGAGACACGCTGGACCTCGTGATGTGGGGGCGTGGAGACACGCTGGACCTCGGTGATGTGGACGGGGGGCACGGAGACACGCTGGACCTCGGTGATGTGGGGGCGTGGAGACACGCTGGACCTCGGTGATGTGGGGGCGTGGAGACACGCTGGACCTCGGTGATGTGGGGGCGTGGAGACACGCTGGACCTCGGTGATGTGGGGGCGTGGAGACACGCTGGACCTCTGTGATGTGGACGGGGGGCACGGAGACACGCTGGACCTAGGTGATGTGGATGGGGGGCACGGAGACACGCTGGACCTCTGTGATGTGGACGGGGGCACGGAGACACGCTGGACCTAGGTGATGTGGATGGGGGGCACGGAGACACGCTGGACCTCTGTGATGTGGACGGGGGCGTGGAGACACGCTGGACCTCAGTGATGTGGACGGGGGCGTGGAGACACGCTGGACCTCAGTGATGTGGGGGCGTGGAGACACGCTGGACCTCTGTGATGTGGACGGGGGCACGGAGACACGCTCGACCTCGGTGATGTGGACGGGGGCACGGAGACACGCTCGACCTCGGTGAGAGTAGGCCTCAAACTGGGCATGTCCTCTGACACACACACCCCCCCTAACCCCTAAGACAGGTCCTCCTGAAGTCCACCATGAGCTCCTTGGTTTTCTTGGTGTTGAGCAACTCCTCTCTATTGGCCGACTCATCGTTGTTTCGTCTGCAAACTTCATAATGGTGTTATGGTATATATATATATGTATACAGTATATATACAACTTTGCAATTGGGACGACCCATGTCCGCCATATTGTTTGCCCACTATTTTGACTTTCATGAAAAACAGATTTGTCTACAGGGCATTTTCACATTTGGTTCAATGAGAACCAAATCAGATACAGAGCCTCAGGGAAACAAGCGAATATAAATGAGCCAAATTGGATAAATGTATGGCCGCCGCAAACCGACAAACTTCTTGAACTTTGATTAAAGCACATCTCTTAGCATAAAATGATCCATAAGTCGTCATTATTTTATACAATCATCATGATATTCAGTACTGTAGATATGTTGGGTGAAGGTATTATGATCATGAGAACAAAACGATTTGAATACCACTCCATAGGGGGCGCAATAGTGCCAACAGATTTGTACTAAAACAGCCTTCCTATGCATGAACATTTACAAAACGACGCACATACAGTAGGTCCAGTCCTGTGCCCAGACTATGCTTCCTCAAATATGAGGCCAATAGTCCTGATGGTGGCGCTGTAGCATCAGCCTAAAGGTCAAATCTGGCACCTACGGTCAATTGTGAAGTTCATCACTCCAATGTTATCTTTTCTCCAAAATATGCTAAATCAATTAACCGCTATATCTCCACAAGTCTTCATTCAAATATTATCAACATTGAGACACAGATTGTGCAGTTGCTCCATATCACGTTTCAAATGATGTTCAGATGTGAAACAATGAGTCACAGTGACATTGTCTTACTGTAATTAGTACTGTATGAGTTACAGTGACATTCAGTCTTACTGTAATTAGTACTGTATGAGTCACAGTGACATTCAGTGTCTTACTGTAATTAGTACTGTATGAGTCAGTGACATTCAGTCTTACTGTAATTAGTACTGTATGAGTTACAGTGACATTGTCTTACTGTAATTAGTACTGTATGAGTCAGTGACATTCAGTCTTACTGTAATTAGTACTGTATGAGTTACAGTGACATTCAGTCTTACTGTAATTAGTACTGTATGAGTCACAGTGACATCATTGTCTTACTGTAATTAGTACTGTATGAGTCACAGTGACATTGTCTTACTGTAATTAGTACTGTATGAGTCAGTGACATCATTGTCTTACTGTAATTAGTACTGTATGAGTCACAGTGACATTGTCTTACTGTAATTAGTACTGTATGAGTCAGTGACATTCAGTGTCTTACTGTAATTAGTACTGTATGAGTCAGTGACATTCAGTCTTACTGTAATTAGTACTGTATGAGTTACAGTGACATTCAGTCTTACTGTAATCAGTACTGTATGAGTCACAGTGACATCATTGTCTTACTGTAATTAGTACTGTATGAGTCAGTGACATTCAGTGTCTTACTTTAATTAGTACACTGTAAAAAAAAAGAATTCACAGGAAATTCACTGTATTCTTTTAGATTACTTTTGTTTTTCTACTTTTAAGTGTAAATGCCATAAAAATATAGTAAATTACCCTCAATATCAAAATATGAACCATTAAATAAAGGTTGTAATCTGTAAATGTATTTCATTTTACGGTAAGTATTTGGCAACCGTTGGAGAAGTGGGCTTGTGACCATAAGGTTGCCGGTTCAATCCCCCAGGCTGGCAAGAAAAAAAATCTACAAGTTTATAGTTGTCCATGATCCATCATGATAATAGGCCAACAATCTCTAACCTGTAAAGGGATTTTCATTTGGACAAGAAATGAGTGTGTCCAGTAATGTCCATCAGTGACATTTTGGACATTGCTATAGTACCACCATCAGGCCTACAGGGCCCATATTACAGTGGATTATAGTCTTGCATGGGACTGGAACTATATGTTTAGGAAGAATGGTAATAATAATAATAATAATATATTGACAAATACAAGTAGTGGCCTTGCAGCTAATAACCAATAATAACTATAATATAGTAACATTATAGCAATACAACATTATTATTATTATTACATATCTGTGTGTAATAATACTATTCATAATATTATTCATACTAATAATAATAATAATAATAATAATAATAATAATAATAATAATAATAATAATAATAATAATAATAATAATAATAATAATAATATAATAATAATAGCACTTTCAGATGGAAAAGTCAAAGAGTTAATGGCTGAATGAGAGGCAAATTGTTGTTTGTTTCCTTCCATCATGTACTTTACAACAGCAGTGGTGTCGTCTGACACCCAAGATTCTCAGCAACTTCTATAGAAGTACGGTTGAGAGTGTCCTTACCAGCTCAATCACGGTCTGGTATGGAAACTGCACTGCTAAGGAGAGGAAGGCACTCCAGCGAGTGATTAAAACTGCCCAGTACATCTCTGGAGCAGCCTTCCCCTCACTACAGGACATTTACTCTACCAGGGCCACCAGGAGAGCACACAACATAATTAAGGACAGCACACACCCCCAACACAGACTCTTCAACCTCCTGCCATCAGGCAGGCGATATAGGAGTCTGAAAGCCAGAACTACGAGACTGACAAACAGTCCCACAGGCCATCAGACTCTTGAATGCCTAGCCCCCCCCCCACACACACACACACCTTCTCGGCAGACACGAACCTGATTACCTTGTATATTGTATATTGATTGCCTTGTATATATATATTTTATCTATTTTACCTTATTTTCTAGCACTCATTTGTATTTAAATATGTTTTAAGTTAAGTATTGTGTGATTTTGTGTGAAGGGTGTAGCAAAGTAAGATTTTCATTGTATGGCAAACTGTCTGTTTAACTGTGCATATGACAATAAACAATCTTGAATCTTGAGAGGAAGTGGAGTTTTTTTTATTTATTATTTCAACAAACAACACAACATCAATAATATCACAACAATAATAGTAATAATAATGATAAGACAATAATAAATAATAGATACTTTTTACTTATAGAACAAGACTAATAATACAAAATAAAAATACCAAGTAATAATAATAATAATAATAATAATAATAATAATAATAATAATAATAATAATAATAATAATAATAATAATAATAATAATAATAATAATAATAATAATAATACATTTATTTTGTATAGTGCTTTTCAATGACGATAATAAAGACATCACAAATAACACAAAATATATTAGACATTTGACATTCCTCCCCCACCCCCCAAGACTGCCGGATCCCCCAGGACCAACACCCCACCCCCACTCCGTCGCTACATTGAGTTCTTGACCACCTCGGCCACCGCAGTCCATAGTTCAATACCCGCCTGTCCCACCCCAACCATCCAAGCAGTTGATATCTCCAAGTAAATAAGGAAGTGGAGTCTGTTGTCAGGGTTTTCCTATTGAGGCTGTGAAGCTGAAACGAAGTCCTTTTAGGACTTTCTGTCCTTTTGAAGGCGTGGTAATAACATAATAAAAAACGACAATAATAAATTTTATTTCTAGTGCATTTTTCGTTCACTAGGATCCCAAAGTGCTACAGGGTTAAAACATAGTAAATTTTTTAAATAATTATTAATAACATGATTTTTCACGATGGATATATATATATATATAATATAATGTCCAATATAATATTTAAATCAGGTAATTTGTTAGATAATTCATTTGTTAGATTATATCATCTTTAAATCAGTTAATTTGTTAGATTGTATAGTCTTTAAATCAATTAATTTGTTAGATTGTATAATCTTTAATGGGAGTCAACTGTGTGTGTGTGTGTGTGTGTGTGTGTGTGTGTGTGTGTGTGTGTGTGTGTGTGTGTGTGTGTGTGTGTGTGTGTGTGTGTGTGTGTGTGTGTGTGTGTGTGTGTGTGTGTGTGTGTGTGTGTGTGTGTGTGTGTGTGTGTGTGTGTGTGTGTGTGTGTGTGTGTGTGTGTGTGTGTGTGTGTGTGTGTGTGTGTGTGTGTGTGTGTGTGTGTGTGTGTGTGTGTGTGTGTGTGTGTGTGTGTGTGTGTGTGTGTGTGCGTGCGTGCGTGCGCGTGCGTGCGTGCGTGCGTGAACTCAAGATTACACTTATACACTTCCTGTTCTCTCTTTCTTTCTCTCACATACACACACACACACACACACACACACACACACACACACACACACACACACACACACACACACACACACACACACACACACACACACAAAGGCTGTGAGGTGGGAGCTTTTCAACACATCACATCCTGTCTCTTATTTCTAGAATCTGTTACCTTGCATTTTAAACATGGCAGTTGAAATAGGTCTTTCTGTACATCCATAAGAGGCCTTAAAATGAATGGAAGCGGACATGATCGGTTAGCCTAGGCATTGTCCAACTAACACCTCTCCCGAAGGCTAACTGGCCATGTCCGCTTCCATTCATTGTGCTAAGCTAGGCTAACATGCAGCCAGATAGCCTTTCTACTGAATGCACAGAGAGGAAACTGGTATCTATCTTCTTGTCTCTCTCTCTTGAGAAGAGGATAAGCTAATTTCCCCGAATGTTGGCGTGTTCTTTTAAGGCTCAGGGTCCCAAATATCTGGCCCACCTCATATTATCCTTTCATCTTAATGTTACAGTGACATGACATTGTGTTATGAGACAGGTAGTTAGGGTTCCTGTAGATATGATGCCTTATATTCAGTCTTGGGGAAACTACTCTAAAAGTACTAGTTACTTCACAGTGAAAAGTACTCTAAAAGTACTAGCTACTTCACAGTGAAAAGTACTCTAAAAGTACTAGCTACTTCACAGTGAAAAGTACTCTAAAAGTACTGGCTACTTCACAGTGAAAAGTACTCTAAAAGTACTGGCTACTTCACAGTGAAAAGTACTCTAAAAGTACTGGCTACTTCACAGTGAAAAGTACTCTAAAAGTACTGGCTACGTCACAGTGAAAAGTACTCGAAAAGTTCTAGCTACTTCACCGTGAAAAGTACTCGAAAAGTACTAGCTACTTCACAGTGAAAAGTACTCTAAAAGTACTAGCTACTTCACAGTGAAAAGTACTCTAAAAGTACTGGCTACTTCACAGTGAAAAGTATTCTAAAAGTACTAGCTACTTCACAGTGAAAAGTACTCTAAAAGTACTGGCTACTTCACAGTGAAAAGTACTCTAAAAGTACTGGCTACTTCACAGTGAAAAGTACTCTAAAAGTACTAGCTACTTCACAGTGAAAAGTACTCTAAAAGTACTAGCTACTTCACAGTGAAAAGTACTGTACTGGCTACTTCACAGTGAAAAGTATTCTAAAAGTACTGGCTACTTCACAGTGAAAAGTACTCTAAAAGTACTAGCTACTTCACAGTGAAAAGTACTCTAAAAGTACTAGCTACTTCACAGTGAAAAGTACTCTAAAAGTACTAGCTACTTCACAGTGAAAAGTACTCTAAAAGTACTAGCTACTTCACAGTGAAAAGTAGTTAAAGGAACACGTCAACATTATGGGAAATGTGCTTACCGTCTTCTCCAGAGAGAGACAAGAAGATAGATACCAATGTCCTCTCTGTGCTTTCAGTAGAAAGCTATCCGGCTGCAAGCTAGCCTAGCTTAGCACAAATGAATGGAAGCGGATACGGACCAGCTTAGCTTAAAACTCTGGGAGAGGTGTTTCTGGCCAACAGCTAGGCTAGGTGGTCCATATCCGCTTCCATTCATTTGTGCATATCTTTCTACTGAACACACAGAGAGGAAACTGGTATCTATCTTCTTGTCTGACTCTGGAGAAGATGGTAAGTGCATTTCCCATAACTACCTAAACTACATGACTTAAAGTACTTTACTATTGAAAAAGTTAAACTATGACCCTACTACTTACTAGTTAAACTAGTAATTGAACTACACTAGTGCAGTGCCTTTCATTGGCCTTTGGTCCTCAACATTACACTGCGTGAAGTCGAATGGATGAACGGCTCTCGAGATATGCACACCGTTTGCGGTTGTTATAGCGCCACCAAATGACATCAAAGACATCAAACTTTATCAGGTCCTCAGCAATACATCCACCAAGTGTGACGTCGATCGGACGCACGGTTCACGAGATATGCGAGCCACAAACAGACACGCATATGTTTTTTGTTATAGCGCCACCGTCTGGCCAAATGGCACCAAATTCGACACTGTGCTCCCCCGGGTTCTCTGCAATACACACTCAGCACGTGAAGTTGATCGGATGAACAGTCCTGGAGGTGTGCGAAGGACAGACACAAACACAGAGATCCCTTCCTTTATTGATGGATGTACAGTAGTTAACTGCTCCCCAACACTGGTTATATTCCACCTCGCCCAGAATCACAATAGGAGGCAAATGAAGATATAAATGTTTTAGATGCATTTCAACATCAGGCGGAAAGCTACTCTGCCGAACTGAACACAGAGCTCTAAAAGGTGATAAAGACAGTGATGAACATCTTTAACGGTTGGTGTCCACCTCCTGTACCGGTTATCCACACTGACACCATTCTGTCAACCCAGGGCCCTTCCATGTCTCCTAGTTACACACATTCATCATCGCTGTCCTAGTTACACACAGTCCTCATATCCCTCCTAGTTACACACAGTCATATCTCTCCTTGTTACACACAGTCCTCATATCCCTCCTAGTTACACACAGTCCTCATATCCCTCCTAGTTACACATACACACAGTCATATCCCTCCTAGTTACACATACACACAGTCCTCATATCCCTCCTAGTTACACATACACACAGTCCTCATATCCCTCCTAGTTACACATACACACAGTCCTCATATCCCTCCTAGTTACACATACACACAGTCCTCATATCCCTCCTAGTTACACATACACAGTGCTCATATCCCTCCTAGTTACACATACACACAGTCATATCTCTCCTAGTTACACCTACACACAGTCCTCATATCCATCCTAGTTACACATACAGACAGTCCTCATATCCCTCCTAGTTACACATACACACAGTCCTCATATCCCTCCTAGTTACACATACACACAGTCCTCATATCCCTCCTAGTTACACATACACACAGTCCTCATATCTCTCCTAGTTACACATACACACAGTCCTCATATCCCTCCTAGTTACACATACACAGTCCTCATATCCCTCCTAGTTAATAATAATAATAATAATGCAGGACCTGTTGCAGAGGTCTTTATTCGGCATGCAACGACACTCAATGTTTTAGCGGTACACACAGCGGTTAGTTTTTAGCACACACACCGGAACACACACGCATGCATTGTCTCTTTAGAATCGCCGATGCAATTCGTCTCTGCTATTAACCCATCCCGTCGTCCTTCCCCCCACAAGGGCAGCCGGGAGCAGACAGGCGTCAACGTGAGCCGCGCCAGGGGACCAATCCAAGTGCTCCTGTCCGTCTTCGTCAAGGACGCCACAGCGTTAGCGATCTGTTGTTGTGCATGTTTTTCCATTGGGTTTATCTTATCGGGGGGGAAACCCTTGCGAGCACGGGGAGAACATGCAAACTCCACACAGAAAGGCCTGGGAGATACCCCACCAGGGTACCTGGCATCATGGAAACCTGGTCCCCAAGCGGGAATCGAACCCTGGACCTTCTTGCTGTGAGGCGACAGTGTTAACCACTACACCACCGTGCCGCACACAGTCCTCATATCCCTCCTAGTTACACATACACACAGTCCTCATATCCATCCTAGTTACACATACACACAGTCCTCATATCCCTCCTAGTTACACATACACACAGTCCTCATATCCCTCCTAGTTACACATACACACAGTCATATCTCTCCTAGTTACACATACACACAGTCCTCATATCCCTCCTAGTTACACATACAGACAGTCCTCATATCTCTCCTAGTTACACACAGTCCTCATATCTCTCCTAGTTACACACAGTCCTCATATCTCTCCTAGTTACCCTGATGTAAACAAGACGAAAGTCTTTCTCTGGTCTGCATCCCCTTAACAATTGTGTGTATTGAGCTGTACTGTATTGTACCCATTCTGCAATCTGTTAATAAAGTTTTCAATCAATCAATCAATCAATCAATTTTCAATCAATCAATCACACATACAGACAGTCCTCATATATCTCCTAGTTACACACAGTCCGCATATCTCTCCTAGTTAGTAGTTACACATACAGACAGTCCTCATATATCTCCTAGTTACACATACACAGACCTCATATCTCTCCTAGTTACACATACACAGACCTCATATCTCTCCTAGTTTAACTAGGAGATATATGAGGATGAATGAATGAATGAATGAAAACTTTATTTAACAGATTGCAGAATGGGTACAATACAGTACGGCTCAATACATACAATTGTTAAGGGGATGCAGACCTGAGAAAGACGTTTGTCTTGTTTCCATCAGGGTCCCCCATTTTCAATTCATATAGACATATATGACATACATGACATACAGATAGTCAGTACTGCTACATCTATACATTTATGACATACCAGATTTGCAAATACAGTACTGTTTGTGATACAGAAGGAGTCAAGAAAAGGGAGTATATACATTTGACGTAGAAACTGTACATTGGAGGAGGTTGGGTGGGGGGGGTTGGGTACATTGGGATATTGACAACCATACTGGGTAATTTACATTGGAGGTGGTTGGGGGGGGGGGGGGGGGGGGGGGGCACACTGTATAAACAAGTAACACTGTACATTGAGGGGGGGGGGGAGGAGACACTGTACAAACAAACACAATTGTACATTGAACTATTGACAAAACCATACTAGGTAAATGACTGTACATTGGAGGGGGTTGGGTTAGGATATTTACAGGGGCCAGTGTTGAATTGCAGTCTCCCGTAGGTGTCCCTTGAGAGAGGTTTTGAAAGTGGGTAGTGATCCACATTCCTTTACAGCTTTGGGTAGGGCGTTCCACATTGATGTGGCATAATTGCGAAACGTGTTTAGTCCCTTATTTGAGCCGAATCTGGGTTTAACATGATTTGTGGAGCTCCCTCTGGTGTTGTGATCGTGGTATTCACTGACCTTTGGGAAGTATTTTGACATGTACATGGGTACCTTGGTCGTGTAGTGTATCTTGTAGACCAGGCCCATTGCAAGTTGTTGTACTCTGTCGTCTACTCTAAGCCATCCTAGGTTGTCAAAGTGGGCAGGGGTGAGGTGGGTTCTAGGAGTAAGGTCAAGCAGTAGTCTGACCAGTTTGTTTTGAGATGTTTGTAATTTTGTTTTTAGCGCCTTTGAGGTGCTTTGGTACCATGAGGTGCAAGCATAGTCGTAGTACCCCTGAATGAGTGCTCCTGCCAGAGTCTTCAGGGTGTTCTTGTTTACCAGAGAGGAGATCCGGTACAAGAATCGAGTTCGTTGGTTGACTTTTTTTATTACATTGGATGCCATTTTGTCACAGGAGAGATTAGCCTCTAGGATGGAACCCAGGTAGGTAATTTCATCTTTCCTTGTGACAATATTGTCACCCACTGTCAAGGACTGTGTAACTAGGCTAGTTACACAGTCCTCATATATCTCCTAGTTACACACAGTCTTCATATATCTCCTAGTTACACACAGTCTTCATATATCTCCTAGTTACAGACAGTCCTCATTTATCTCCTAGTTACACACAGTCTTCATATATCTCCTAGTTACACACAGTCTTCATATATCTCCTAGTTACACACAGTCTTCATATATCTCCTAGTTACACATACAGACAGGATCATCCCTATGTTCCCCGGGGTCTATGTTCCCCGCTTTGATTGATTAATAGATTGAACATTTTATAAAATTTTATTAATTATTAATGTCCGGCTTGTTTCGAACAGTTAAGCTTAGGCCCTCTTTCGAACTGGTTAAGGTTAGAGTTTGGAATCAGGGCTGGTGGTCTAAAGTTTTCAATCAATCAATCAATCAAAGCGGGGAACATAGAACCCGGGGAACATAGGACCTGGGGAAAATAGACATGCTCCCATACAGACAGTCCTCATTTATCTCCTAGTTACACACAGTCCTCATATATCTCTTAGTTACACACATTAATAATAATTATTATTATAATAATAAATAATAATTCATTACATTTATATAGCGCTTTTCTAGACACTCAAAGTACACACAGTCAGACAGTTACACACAGTCCTCCTCATATATCTCTTAGTTACACACAGTCCTCATATCTCTCCTAGTTACGCACAGTCCTCATATCTCTCCTAGTTACACACAGTCCTCATATCCCTCCTTGTTGTAAATTCCACATTATTTGTTGTGCTATTTGTTATGCTGGGTATTATTATTATTATTATTATTATTATTATTATTATTATTATTATTATTATTATTATTATTATTATTATTATTATTATTATTATTATTATTATTATTATTATTATTATTATTATTATTATTTCCAGTCAGGCAATTCTTTGGATAGCCCAGGGGTCCTATTACTTCCAGGCAGGCATCTCTCTGGACAACCCAGGGGTCCTAGTGTTGTTAAATGCAGGGGCCATCTGCGTCTCTACAATTCGTAGCCGCATTTCTGCAGACCCCTCTCTGATTGGTTGAACTCCATTTCTGCAGACCCATTTCTGCAGACCCCTCCCATTTCTGCAGACCCCTCTCTGATTGGTTGAGCGAAGCCTCTCTCTGATTGGTTGAGCGAAGCCCCTTTTAAGGTACGCGCTTGGTTTGAGCAAAGCCCCTCTCATTTCTGCAGACCCCTCCCATTTCTGCAGACCCCTCTCTGATTGGTTGAGCGAAGCCTCTCTCTGATTGGTTGAGCGAAGCCCCTTTTAAGGTACGCGCTTGGTTTGAGCAAAGCCCCTCTCAGGTATGTGTTGTAAGGTTATCGCGGTGCTCGCGCCAAAAAAAGAAAAAAGATGCCGCACATTAATATGGCAGCAAATCTTAAAATACGCGTCAGCAATGATGAGCGTTTTCCCTGTACTCCGCCATGTGAATCTAATCTGGATGCGTACCCTGAACTTGTGGTAGGCCTAGACATTTTCAATTCATCATCTTGTTTACATCAGGGTCCCCCATGTTCAATTCATGATAACATATATGACATACAGGTAGACAGATGGACAGTACTGCTACATCTAGACATTTATGACATACCAGATTTTGAACTTGTGGTAGGCCTAGACATTTTCAATTCATCGTCTTGTTTACATCAGGGTCCCCCATGTTCAATTCATGATAACATATATGACATACAGGTAGACAGATAGACAGTACTGCTACATCTAGACATTTATGACATACCAGATTTACAAATACAGTACTGTTTGTGATACAAAAAGAGTCCAGAAAAGAAAGGCTATACATTTGACGTAGAAACTGTACATTGGAGGAGGTTGGGTGGGTGGGGGGACTGTACATTGCTTCTTCTAAGTGTCTATGCTTTTTTTTGTCAGTATTTACTGGCTTTCAAAGAAATAACATCTTGTTGCTTGTGTGTTGAAGGACTTTTTACCGAAGGGTTACACATATCATGTCTGCACGTACAGACGTGCGGTGAACCCATCCTGCGTTGACCATACCTCTTTTGAGGCCACTGTGCGAATGACTCACCAGTCTGAGGAGGAGATCCTGGTGTGGGCAAGGTCGATGCAGGTCACCTGGAGAGTGGCCCATACAAGACCCAAGAAGATCATCTTCAGAGTATGTTGTTCTTTTAGAGTTGGTATGGTCAACATTCCCTGAGAAGTGATTTTCCACTTTCAGTACGTTCAGCTGAAAGGTCATTTATGGCTGATACTATAATATTTGTCTCCAAATATATGATGGCTCTGGATCATTTGACTCTTATTTACCATTTCAACCACATTTGCATAACTACAGTGGATGTCATTACTTGGGTTCATGGGTTCATGACAAAGCAACATCTTGGGAGGATCTTTCTGGTAAAATAAATATCTTATAATTTTTATACAGAGAGACTACAGGTGCCAGCACAACACCAGGTGCACAACAACCACACAAACACCTGGCAAGGTGTCTAAAAACACAGGTTGCCCGGCTGGAATGAAGATCACCCTTGTGCGCACTGTGGACTCCAGTGGACGACCGAGCACGTATGTGTAACACACAAACCCATTTACATTCCAAATGGAATTCAAATTTTATATTTTTTGTTTTTTATTTCTCTGTTTAACAATATGTTTTACCACACCAGGAGCACTGATCCCCACATTCCCGCCTATCCCATGAGCGTGTATATCAGCAATATCCACAATCACAACATCCATGTGGCTGATGCTGTGCGTCACAAGGATGTGGGCAGCGAAGCCGTAGAGAAGCTCACCAAGCTGTTCGAGTCTGGACACTCGCCGTCCTCTGCACTGGACGTGTTCAAGTATGATCTGCAGGTCGAACATGGGGATGAGTACATCTACGCCTCAGCAGACCGCTCCATCTGTCCTGACCTGCGGTTCTGCTATGCGTATGTATGATGACTGGATAGTACTGACATTACAAAGTCAGCCCATATATTGTTTGTGGTGATGTATACACTTTCACATGAGACAACATCCTGTACCTGTTTTACCGTGATATGTGTTGTATGTTTCATGCCTTGTATTTTTGACACGGCACATTACAAATTGCTCAAATTGGCACAAATCAACATGAACTGATGTCATATTGTTAGATTTTCATTGTGTGTCATGTTCTATTTTAACAGACTGACTGAGATGACTACATCCATGACAGTTTCCTGGAGCCTCTGAACCCTCATGTGATGGGTGTATCCAGTGGGTCACAGGTCCTGGAGCCTCTGAACCCTCATGTGATGGGTGTATCCAGTGGGTCACAGGTCCTGGAGCCTCTGAACCCTCATGTGACGGGTGTATCCAGTGGGTCACAGGTCCTGGAGCCTCTGAACCCTCATGTGACGGGTGTATCCGGTGGGTCACAGGTCCTGGAGCCTCTGAACCCTCATGTGACGGGTGTATCCAGTGGGTCACAGGTCACTCCAGAGCTGAGCGACCAGACCACATTTATGGGAGCTGACGGCATTGAAGGTGGAGACTTGTTTTTTCAAAATTGTGTTCATTGTCATGGCCAATAGTCAATGTATTATTATACATGCATTATAAATACAACAATTAGGTTGCAAAACACGTGGGATGTCCATTGGCAAGGCGTACCTCTAGGTGCTGACACCTCAAAGGCTCGATCTCCTCTGCTGACCATTTTTGAATTTATATAAATGTTTACACTACAGTTCAAATACAATATCATCTATTGCTCCATCTTTTTTCAGCTGTTTTAGCCAGAGAGAGGTATCGGTCCCAATTGGAGGAGTTCAAAGAGGAGTTCCACGAAATGCTGACCAATGAGGAACTTCAAGGGGGAGCGTCAGCCATGATAAAGATCTTCAATCAGCTGAAGGGGAATCCCTCCAAGCTGCTGTCAGCTCTACACACCTTCGGCCGCTCTGGTATCAGCCATGCATCAAAACGTGCACACACGCTCAGGCGAGTCGCTAACCGTGCTGGGCCAAGCATAGCGGCTCAACCCACCTCTGTTGCCCGTCGTAAAATGAAGCTCGGGGGTCGACGCCGGCTCGCTGCGGGGAGGCCGAAGAAAAGTGTGGTGAGCACAGACCATCGCTATAGTTTCCCAACGGGAGTAATGTCTGGAACGCACCACAGCCTGTCACAAGCAGTAGAGATGTGTCGTAGCAATCCGAAGTGACATTGACCACCAATATAGCATGTACATAAAGACCCAGTGCCTCATCCGGAGCTAACAGTGTATTGCACTACCACAGGACCTAGCATGTCCTACCATGCTCTGTAAATAACTCATGTACATATACTGATATGCATGCCCTACTTTGTTTACTTGTTTTATTACCGATATGCATGCCCTACTCTGTTTACTTGTTTTATTACCGATATGCATGCCCTACTCTGTTTACTTGTTTTATTACCGATATGCATGCCCTACTCTGTTTACTTGTTTTATTGCACAATGTCGTTCTATTGACGGGACCTAAATAACCTATGTACATATACCGATATGCCCTACTCTGTTTACTTGTTTTATTGCACAATGTCGTTCTATTGACGGGACCTAAATAACCTATGTACATATACCGATATGCCCTACTCTGTTTACTTGTTTTATTACCGATATGCATGCCCTACTCTGTTTACTTGTTTTATTGCACAATGGCGTTCTATTGACGGGACCTAAATAACCTATGTACATATACCGATATGCCCTACTCTGTTTACTTGTTTTATTACCGATATGCATGCCCTACTCTGTTTACTTGTTTTATTGCACAATGTCGTTCTATTGGATTCTATTATATGTTATTACTATTGTATTATGCACATCGTTGCGGGCAAGACCACCCGCATTTCATTGTAAACTTGTATGCAAATAAACAACTTGTGACAAATAACTCTTGACTTGACTTGACCACCAGCCTCTCTCTCTTAAGGCATTAACTGGGTTAATTAATCTAAATGTTATATTGTAACTGTCTAGTTATTGATTGATTGAATTGATTGAAAACTTTATTAACAGATTGCAGAATGGGTACAGTACACAGTACAGCTCAATACATACAATTGTTAAGGGAATGCAGACCCCAGAGAAAGACTTTCGTCTTGTTTACATCAGGGTCCCCCATTTTCAATTCATCGTAACATATGACATACAGATAGACAACTGGGTTAATCTAAATGTTACATTGTACAGTAAGTGGGGAGTGTAAACAAGTTGAATGCTGGCTGTGTTGTGAAATGTGAATAAACCGTGAAGTCACGCGAAATAACGTTATACGCGAAGCTATACAAACCAATTACATAATCCTATCCAACATGTGTAAAGGCACACACAACATATTCCAGTTAACGGTATATTTTTTTAATGATTCGTTATGGCGTAATAAATACTTCCATGCGTATAAATTGCGTTCGCGACCTCCATGTTTTGGGGCTATTCATCAGAAAACTCGGATCCGGGATTCGGCTCCCATCCGTCGGGCAACAACCGTGGGTTTTCAGCCTCTCTCTCTGGAGTTAACAGAGTTTCGACTCCTGGCTAGAGGAGCTTGTCTCGGCTCATGCGGGGGGCCAATCAGAGAGGGGCTTCGCTCAACCAATCAGAGAGGGGTCTGCAGAAATGGGAGGGGGTCTGCAGAAATGGCCTCAACCAATCAGAGAGGGGTCTGCAGAAATGCGGCTACGAATTGTAGAGACGCGGGCCATCTTGCCAGCACATGTGTTTTCCAATGCTGTGACGGTGAGAGAGTGTGTTCATGAAGAGTAAGTTACCAACAGCCTGCATTATGTTAGGTGACTTATATATATGACTATGACTTGGTTTGCTGTGTTTGATCCATGCTACTAATGGAACTAATGCTATGCTAATGCTAGTGCTGGTGCTAATACTCTATATGGCATATTTCAGTTGTGTGTGTGTGTTCTGGATGCCATTGTACCCCTGCTAATCATTGTATGTTCTGCTTATGTGTTGCAGAAAACCACTCAATCACTCACTCTGAGATACCATTCTCACTCAATCCTTTGCACTGTGTCCGCTCTCTAACCGGGGTTGCCGTTCTGGATCAAGTGGCTCCAGCACAAACATTATATCTTAAATACTCCTAGTTACACACAGTCCTCCTCATATCCCTCCTAGTTACACAGTCCTCATATCCCTCCTATAGTTACACAGTCCTCATATCCCTCCTAGTTACACACAGTCCTCATATCCCTCCTAGTTACACAGTCCTCATATCCCTCCTAGTTACACACAGTCCTCATATCCCTCCTAGTTACACAGTCCTCATATCCCTCCTAGTTACACACAGTCCTCATATCCCTCCTAGTTACACAGTCCTCATATCCCTCCTAGTTACACACAGTCCTCATATCCCTCCTAGTTACACACAGTCCTCATATCCCTCCTAGTTACACACAGTTCTCATATCCCTCCTAGTTACACACAGTCCTCATATCCCTAGTTGCACACAGTCCTCATATCCCTCCTAGTTACACACGGTCCTCATATCCCTCCTAGTTACACACAGTCCTCATATCCCTCCTAGTTACACACAGTCCTCATATCCCTAGTTGCACACAGTCCTCATATCCCTCCTAGTTACACACACTCCTCATATCCCTCCTAGTTACACACTCCTCATATCTCTCCTACTGTAGTTACACACAGTCCTCATATCCCTCCTAGTTGCACACAGTCCTCATATCCCTCCTAGTTACAGTCCTCATATCCCTCCTAGTTACACACAGTCCTCATATCCCTCCTAGTTACACACAGTCCTCATATCCCTCCTAGTTACACACAGTCCTCATATCCCTCCTAGTTACACACAGTCCTCATATCCCTTCTAGTTGCACACAGTCCTCATATCCCTCCTAGTTACACACAGTCCTCATATCCCTCCTAGTTACACACAGTCCTCATATCCCTCCTAGTTACACACAGTCCTCATATCCCTCCTAGTTACACACAGTCCTCATATCCCTCCTAGTTACACACAGTCCTCATATCCCTCCTAGTTACACACAGTCCTCCTCATATCCCTCCTAGTTACACAGTCCTCATATCCCTCCTAGTTACACAGTCCTCATATCCCTCCTAGTTACACACAGTCCTCATATCCCTCCTAGTTACACAGTCCTCATATCCCTCCTAGTTACACACAGTCCTCATATCCCTCCTAGTTACACACGGTCCTCATATCCCTCCTAGTTACACACAGTTCTCATATCCCTCCTAGTTACACACAGTCCTCATATCCCTAGTTGCACACAGTCCTCATATCCCTCCTAGTTACACACGGTCCTCATATCCCTCCTAGTTACACACACTCCTCATATCCCTCCTAGTTACACACAGTCCTCATATCCCTCCTAGTTACACACAGTCCTCATATCCCTAGTTGCACACAGTCCTCATATCCCTCCTAGTTACACACACTCCTCATATCCCTCCTAGTTACACACTCCTCATATATCTCCTACTGTAGTTACACACAGTCCTCATATCCCTCCTAGTTGCACACAGTCCTCATATCCCTCCTAGTTACAGTCCTCATATCCCTCCTAGTTACACACAGTCCTCATATCCCTCCTAGTTACACACAGTCCTCATATCCCTCCTAGTTACACACAGTCCTCATATCCCTCCTAGTTACACACAGTCCTCATATCCCTTCTAGTTGCACACAGTCCTCATATCCCTCCTAGTTACACACAGTCCTCATATCCCTCCTAGTTACACACAGTCCTCATATCCCTCCTAGTTACACACAGTCCTCATATCCCTCCTAGTTACACACAGTCCTCATATCCCTCCTAGTTACACACAGTCCTCATATCCCTCCTAGTTACACACAGTCCTCATATCCCTCCTAGTTACACACAGTCCTCTATCAAACTATCAAAAAAAAAATCTAACATTTCAAAGACGTTGGTAATGTCATGTCAAGTCCCAGTCCGACATTCAACACAAGACGTGGAAGCAGATGTAGCTGCTACCTACTGTACGTGGTGTTGGTGTAATCAGAGGTGCGTTGCTCATGGGACGGGGTTGCACGCCGGGCAACCAAGCTTTTGTGAGCAGAAGCGCGTGCACACACATGCACGGATGTGCGCGTGCATGCGCATGCACGCAAGAACGCGCTGCACTCGACTCGTCGCGTGTACCTGGCTACCTTGCATAAGCATAACAATTCATGGCAATCGCGGCTACGTGGCGTAGTGGGCAAGGCGCTCGCCACGAATGCGGAGACGCTGGGCTTGCCTGTTCGAGCCCAGCGCTCCACATTGCTTTCAGTTTAGCTGGTCGTTCATACTAATACACATTGGCCGTATTAGGGGGTGGGAAACTGATGGGTGGGGATCGGGCGTTGTGGACAGCGACTCCTACAGGTCGGTTGGTGCGCCTGCGCAGTAGAATCAGGAAGTGTCGGGGGCAGCGTGAGCCTCCCACGCGTTACTCCTCGCCACTGAGAGATCGAGCTGCGCAGGTGAAAAGATGCGACTGCTGTTACCTCAAGTACCGGAGGGGACTTGTGCTATGTATGACTTATTCCACATTGCAGCCGGCTTGTGGGAGGCAAGAAACAGCGTTCGTGACGGGGGAGGGTTGAATTGGATGATACGAAATTGGGATGGGAGAAAATATAGAAAAATGGGAGAAAAAGTGGATAAAAAAAAAAAAAAATCATGGCAATCACATTCACAGGTTTGGTGTGAACGGTGCTCTGCCTGTCAGAGTCA
Source organism: Notolepis coatsorum (assembly GCF_963971535.1). NCBI lineage: Eukaryota > Metazoa > Chordata > Actinopteri > Aulopiformes > Paralepididae > Notolepis > Notolepis coatsorum. The sequence goes on along the minus strand of NC_140165.1, from coordinate 83,684,448 downwards.
GACCATCGTTCACACCAAACCTGAGGAATGAGCTGCACTCGACTGATGCGCCAACTCGCTAAGTACCCACCTGGCTACCTTGCATAACAATAGCTCAGGTCGTCAAGTGTGTTCAAATACGTTCTCAGATACATTCACACAACTTGTGAATGAAATGTATTACATTCCATTCATAGAGGCAATTAGGCATTGTCTTTAGTCTGTGCAAACGCGAGGGAAAATGAATGCGCGTGTGCATGTGGCGTCATTAAAACACTGTGCAGCCAATCAGCAACGCATGCCTGGGTGTAATAATAGTGTCAAAGAACATTAGCTAATGTTAGCTAGCTGATGCTATTTGCTAGTTAGCTATCAAGCTAATGTCGGTTCAAAAATATGTCGTGGCCTCAATAGTATTTTGTTACCTCAAAATGTATTTAGTTACCTCAAATTAATAAATTTTGGGCCTCAAAATGATATTTTGTGGCTTCAAAATAGAAAAATATTTTGTGGCCTCGAAATAGTTACCTCAAGTATTTTGTTCCCTCAAATTAATCAATTTGTGGCCTCAAAATAATATTTTGTTCCCTCATGATTTGAACAAACCTTCACTCACTGGAAATGTCTTTTTCCCATAGGGGCGGACTGGGACACAAATTCAGCCCGGGACATTCAGACGCACCAGCCCACGCACCGGCCCCGAAATGAAACACTCGTCCAGTATTAAACAACCACTGTGGCTAAGGAGTCTAACAGCTTGGAATGATGGAATCATCCATGATAAATTAACTTTGACTTGAATGAATGCCCATTCTTTCTCTAGAACAATACAGATTGACAAACGTTTCATTATGCACTATACAACTAAGGTTAATAAGTTATAATTAAGATATCAATTGTATAAGATTTATTTAGGATAACTAAAAAGGTTGACACTCAAAGTAATTTCTTCCAGAACAAGCTTAAAATAGCAAAGGATATATGGTTGATCATTTGTCTGTCTCTCTCTCTCTCTCTCTCTCTCTCTCTCTCTCTCTCTCTCTCTCTCTCTCTCTCTCTCTCTCTCTCTCTCTCTCTCTCACACACCTCATGAGACAAAAAAAAGCCTTTGAAAACAATTATGTAAAGATATATAAGATGGTATATATATACATATTGTTCACACTATGGTGAGACATGGTGTTTACACATTCAAGTGTTAGGGCTGGGCGATATAACGATAACAATAATTATCGCGATATATTTTAATAATCGATATTGGGGGGGGGGGAATATCGGGGGAAAAAAATCTGTTTTTTTTTGTGTTAAACCCAGAGACAGTGGACAGACTTGTCTTTCTTGCCTGCAACTTAAAGTAATGGTTTTGCTTGTCCAAATGACAATACTGACCAAATTGAGATTTATTTTTCTCTTGTCCATTTATTTTGTTTGCTTTCTGATGTAAAATACAGTTTGAAACCGTCTCTACACAGTAGGCTATGTGTGCTAGCAGAGCTAGTCTCCAGTCACGAGTCACGGTGCACATGTGCAGTGGTTTGTCCACCAAAAAAGCACCAAAAGATAGAAAAGAAACTAGCAGAGCCAGAACTGTTCAACTCCCCTGGAGCCACAGCCAGCAGAGAAGCCGGTTTACTTTCGCTTTTCAAACCAGCTGCAACCTGAGAACTGGAGTGTGAGGGGCTGTAACACTAAAGATGGCGGCAACGACAAAGAAAATTGCTGCAAAATAAATACATCTGTTGTTTAAAAATATATATATATATATATATATATATATATATATATATTTTTTTTATACTTATAACAATATCGATAATTATGGATATCGCGTGATTATGATATGATATTGTTATTGTTATCGTTATCGCGATATCATTTTTGGCCATATCGCCCAGCCCTACAAGTGATAGTGTAACAGAGTATTTTCTGTTTCCCAAATAATAGATTCTTATCAAACTGGTGAACTACACGCCTGTAGCCCCTAAAGCTGCTAAAATACACATTTTGTTCACTGTTTTGTTTCTATGGTTGGAAACCCTAAGTATTACTCTCCCAAAACCAAGACTTCTCCCCAAGCAGAAACAATTTATGAGTAACGCATACTGTATGTCCTACTCCCATTATGGGCGGTAAGTGTGTACACAAAGTTAAAACACAGATATACACATTCTCTCCTCAAGTAGATACTGTTTTTTTTGGGTTATCAATGAATAATTTTTTTTACATGTATTAATTCTAGAATTGCCACAGTTATCTACAATAGCAACGATAAAGAAGTGCCAACCACATATTATTATAATAATTCATCCAGTTTTCTTTTAAGTGTTTTGGTTAATCAGAGTGTTTACCAATCGTATTATGTGTTATTTTTTATTACATCACTAACAAAATAATAAAAGAAAAAATACTAATTTAATCAGATTAATCACTTTATTCAAATTGAGGATTTAGTTTGAGGATATAAAAAAATAAATAATAATTATACTTTTATTTTACTTTTTAAATTAAAAACGAACGTTTGAACGTCCATTCGAAGAACCCTGACGAAGTTTGAATCCCCAAAACAGGCTTCAGGGACAGCCTTACCAAACATTATTTATATTATTCAAATGTCTCTCAAACTGTTCCGTTGTGATGTCACAGTATGATGTCATAAACAAACATTCTAGAACATTTGTGATGTCACAGTATGATGTCATAATATACCATTCTAGAACATTTGTGATGTCACAGTATGATGTCATAATAGAACATTCTGTCATAATATACCATTCTAGAACATTTGTGATGTCACAGTATGATGTCATAATAGAACATTCTAGAACATCAAACATTCTAGAACATGTGTGATGTCACAGTATGATGTCATAATCAAACATGCTAGAACATTTGTGTTATATTCAACAATTCTCTCAGAAGATCTCATTGTGCATCTTGAAACAGTACTGAACAGATAGACTAAACAACATAGATTGAAGCCTGCATTTCTCAACCAAGGTGCTATAGCCTACCGTTTTGCTGTGGAAAGGTGAGTGTCCACAACGGCTAGCTAGCTGTTCTACTTGAATACTGAATGTTAATATTGAATCAGACAATATTGAATACTGAATGTTAATATCAGACCATATTGAATACTGAATGTTAATTAAGGTTGACAGTTGACATCATTTGACAGTTGACAGGGGCTGGGAAGTTGATTTAAAGGGGACATGCATTATAAATGCCTTCTTTCTGTGTTTAGCATGGTTTTATAGTAATACAGGTTAGTATCAATGGGTCTGTGTCTCTAATTACCATATTCACTCATCAGTCTAGTCTCGAGTTCACAAGATCTTCCCTCACTCAACTAAACTGTTCTGATTTGACGGTTTCTGTGACGTCGACATTGATCTGCAGTAAAGCCCCATCTATGGTTGTAGTGCAGTGTAACCCAACACTTCCTCAAACGGAGGTTGCAGAGTTTGTGACTTCTCACCTCCAATAATGTCAAGTACCACACATGTGTAATCATCAAAGAGAAGCCGCCTATTCTCAGTCCTTGCCCCACAATGGTGGAATGAACTACCCATCCCAGTTAGGACAGCCGAATCCCGTCCAATCTTTCGCCGTCGACTAAAGACTCACTTCTTCAACCATTATCTGAAATGATAAAAAAAAAAAAAAAAAAATCTAACCCCGACTAACCTTACTGTCATGCACTTGTCCTAATAAACTAACCTACACTGTAACACGCAACACTTTGATGAACATTGTTACTCAGCTGATAGAGTTATACCCTTCTTGCTGTCTTGTCGCACAGAACTTGTAAGTCGCTTTGGATAAAAGCGTCAGCTAAATGACTAAATGTAAATGTAAATGTAATCACCCCTCTTAGGCCCTTGTTACACACACTGTTTTTGTGCTCGTTCTTATACGTTTTTGAATACGTTTGCTGTCCCTATTAGATAGAAATGCACGTTGTGGCCCTACTGAAAACGCTAAATTGTGTTTCTGTTTTGGAATAGCGCCAAAAACTCGCCGACAACATGTCGTGTAATCTGCGTGGAGCCGTTGTTGCTCAACGCCCATGCGCAGTAGATACCATCTGCGTGCCCTTCCGGTGACAACAGAGCTGTCCCAAATAGCTGCAGCTACCATGTGTTGTCAAGTTATTGTTATAAGGACCCCAGTCCAAGCTACAACAGTCTGCATTCCCTTAACAATTGTTTGTATTGAGCCGTATTGTATTGTACCCATTATGCAATATGTTAAATAAAGTTTACATCCATTCATTCTGCTAGCATTACCGATTGCATGAGCACTGCAGCTGGCTAACGTGAGCTAGCGTTAGCTATCAGACCCTGTTAGCTCAAGCTCCTTTTTCAATCTTTTTGTATTTTATTTTTTTATTATTTTTTAAACAAACACATAAACAAACATGACAACACACGATAAGATATACAAGCATTAATTGTCAGAGCACATCCAATGAAATCACATTTTAGTTAATTGTCTTATATAAGATATACCCCTAATACCTGTTATCTAAAAACCTACACACATATGCTCCAGCTCGAACCCCCCCCCCCCTCCCGGACCCCACCTTGGGAAGTACCTCCATTATCCCTCGCACCTAACCAGACACTACCATTATAAGCTAGCTTTTATTCTCTCCACCACTTCTAACCACATTGACATTTTGGATTCATTGAGACCCAGAATTCTTGCTGTAGATATTTCTTGATAAATCACATCTAGATATGTAAGAAACCAAACTTTCCGGCAAATTTTTTCCGGTTGAAACCAGCGTGATGCGATCAGCTTTTTAGCTACTGTGATATCCGATAAAACCAATCTCTTTAGCTGTGGATTTACTGCAAACTCAAAAACATCATTCAATAGTAATACTGAGGGGTGTACAGGTATATTCCAAGATACGAGTTTTGATAATTGTTGGGTCACATCTTTCCAGAATGCCTTAACTGGTGGGCAGTCCCAATACATGTGCATAAATGTCCCTTCGTCCCCATTTGTACATTGGGAGCATTTGGAGTCTTGTTTAAGACCCATTCTGCACAGTCTTATAGGAGTCAAGTATGTCCTGTGAATATAGTTAAGATTGATTTGTTGATGATCCGGGTTCCTTGATGTAAGTCGGACATTTGCCCAGGCTCCTTGCCAATCAAAGTCATTTTCCAGGTCTGGTATATCCCTCCTCCAGACAGAGTCTATTTGGAGGGTTTCATACGAGGACGTTAGTAATTGATGATAAAAATCTGAAACAAAACCTCTCGATGTCTCTCTTTCATAGAAGAATTTGTGGTATCTGTGGTGTTCAATTGGTGTGTCTAATGGAACACCGTGAGACTTCAAACTTAGCTGTAACTGTATGTAAAAAAGCCATGTGGACTTGGTGAGATAAAAAAAATTGCGTATTTCTTTATCACTACAAAAACCCTGTTTGTTAAAAACATCCCCTAATGAGTGTATGCCTTGCTCTTCCCATATAGGGAATCTTATAGGTCGTTTTTCAATTAAGAGTGCATTGTTATTGAATAAGGGAGTATGATTGTGCCATTTATGTGGGTTAGGATTTTTTTTTTGTGATTCACGCCATATCCGGATCGCATGAGTAATTATGGGGCCAAATTTCCGTTCACAGTGCTTGATTGGTAGTTTAGTGTATGCTATGTCCTTCAGTCTATGTGGGGCTACTATGTTTTCTTCTAATTTTCTCCAGGATACTAATGCTTGGGGGTCAAACCATGTTGTCAATGGTCTTAATGTGTACGCCTTAAAATATTGGAAAAAATCTGGAAATGCCATGCCACCATCTGCTTTATTTCTCTGTGCGGTGGATCTTTTGATACGTGGTGGTTTGTTATTCCAAATAAATTTGTATGTGGAGGAGTGTAATCTTTTCCAGTAACCCTCTGGAGGGGGTAACGGTAGCATTGAACTGAAGAAGTTGATTCTAGGTAGTACATCCATCTTAACTATTGATATCCGTGCTTGTACTGTGTTTTTAAGTTTTGCCCATCTATCAAGGTCGTCTTTGATTTTGTTTTGGATTTTTGTGTAATTGTGCTTCACCGTTTGTCTTATGGTGGGGAATATTTCCACTCCCAAGCATCTAAAATGTTTTACCATCGGTATCTCTCCTGGGAGGGTTATATCTTTTTTTGCAGGGGTGTTAAGTGGAAGGAAAGCCGACTTCGGCCAATTTATCTTAAATCCCGATAAATCACCAAAGTTCTCAATCAACTTGAGCAGATGAGGCAATGTGGTGTTGGGGTTTTGCATGAACAATATTACGTCGTCCGCATATAAACTAATTTTTTGTTGTGTGCCCTTGATTACGATTGGTTCTATGGATTGGGATTGTCTTATATATTGTGCTAAAGGCTCTAATGATAGATTGAATAGTCCGGGACTAAGAGGGCAACCCTGTCTGGCAGAGCGTGATACCGGAAAGATTTTGGAGATGATTGTGCCTGTTGTAATCATGGCCGATGGGTCTTTGTATAATACTTTAATCATATCAATGAATCCTTTTCCTAACCCCATCCTTTCTAATACTGCCCATAGATACGACCATTCCAGCCTGTCAAAGGCTTTCATAGCATCCAGGGACAGCATCGCCTTAGGTATGGTGTCATCCTTGTCGGCATCTAGTACGTGCAGTATTCGTCTTATGTTATCAGTGATCAGGCGGCCTCTTATGAAGCCAGTTTGGTCCTCTTTCAATCTTAACAAGCATTAAACAAAATGGCCCAGTCATCTATTCACCTTTGTTTAATACACACAGCGTTGTCTCTAATGTTATCTAGCTACTGATAGCTCCCGATATCATCACTTTGGTGCTGGCTGGTTAACGTGAGCTAGCGTTAGCTTCTAGCCACAATGCTATACTGTTATACTGGCATATTCCATTCACGTTAGCATGTAGCTAACAATGTAGCTAACAACATCGCCGATCCTTTTTGAGACTAAACTATCCGCTCTTGGTGGTCACTTGTGTTGATGTTAGTTTTGTTTCATCAACAAATGAGAGGCAGAACACACAGTGAATGTATCCGTTTTGTTTATTGCACTTTTATTACACTTTGCTGAAAAATAAGTGCTGCATTGGGTAAATAGGCATTTAAATAGGGTGACCATATTTTGATTTCCAAAAAAGAGGACATAGTGTGGAATAAACTCGCCGAAACGGTAAAGTGTGCCACGGGCATGCCGTGATTCCGATCCGCGTGAAAATATTCACGGCCATAGAGGAGACCGTGGGACACTTTTTTGCAACCGAATATGTGTCTCGAATTTTCTCCCACGCGGCGTGCAAAATCGTGCAAGTCTTGTTTACATCAGGGTCCCCCATTTTCAATTCATCATAAATGTACAGTTCCCTCCCCCTTGTATATATTTACTGTATGTCACAAATGTAACAGTACTGCTTTGAGGTCTTTCTCTGGTCTGCATCCCCTTAACAATTGTGTGTATTGAGCTGTACTGTACCCATTCTGCAATCTGTTAATAAAGTTTTCAATCAATCAATCAATCAATCAATCAATCCCGCAGTGCAATACTCCAATTCAGCCATTGGGTGGGACGGTCACGTGACCCAAATCAGCCAATGGAAGCGAGGGTCCTTAAAGTGTGGGTCCTTAAAGTGTTGCGGTCCTGAGAGTGTTGGTGCTGTCGTCCTGCAGCTGGATACTATTGCCTCACAGCGCGGCCGTCAGCGCGCGGCCCAGAGAGCGCCGCTGGCTCTGCGGCTCTGCAGCTGCATGCTTCTCCGGGAGTCCAGTTGGATAATCTGGCGCGCCATGTAAAAAGTCGCATGCCTGACATATCGGCATGTAACTCGAGAACCGAGGCACGGATTTTGGCGATCCAGATGGCATTCGAACGGCAACGAATATCGCTTTAATTCGGTAATTTATATGTTCGGCGAAAAATGCAGCCCGAGCCTTCAGATGCTCGCAAAGGGCCGTGAAACTGAAACTGAAACTGAAAAAAAATGAAACCCCGGACATTTCGATGAATTAATAAACCCCCCCCGGACGCCCCGGACAGGGCGTGAAAAGAGGACATGTCCGGGCAAAAGAGGACGTTTGGTCACCCTAATTTAAAGATGGTGGCGCCTTGTTGACATTTTCTTTGCAGGAAGTGTATTGGCACATTAAAGTTCTGATTGGTTGAAAATTGCCTTCATGTTCGCCACCTACTGCCACCTACTGCTTTGACAGTGTACTACATCACTGTGCTCAGGTTGCAAAACGTATGTCTCACTCGGCTACCGCTATAACTCATCTGAAAACTAAACGAAGGTGTAACCGCAGCCTTAAAGGGCTTGTTGCCTGTTTGGGTGTTTTTGGCTTCAGCGTGGTCCTTTGTTGCCCTGGCCCTAAGATTCTTCCATCTAGCTTTCACTTGCTCTGTGGTCCTCTTCTGGCCAGACCCCATGGCATTCACATTCTGGGTGATTTCTACCCAAATATAATTTTTCTTTTTGTTGGTAAGTGCTCCACCCTTAGCAGAACTAAAGCTCCCTACTATTGAGTCAAAATGGCACCTGAATGAATGAATGAAAACTTTATTTAACAGATTGCAGAATGGGTACAATACAGTACGGCTCAATACATACAATTGTTAAGGGGATGCAGACCTGAGAAAGACGTTTGTCTTGTTTACATCAGGGTCCCCCTGACACCCTCTAGTAGCGCAGGTTTCGGCAACAGTGAAATTAGGGCCTTTTGAGTCCATGGTTCCATCGCTTTGGTGTAGTGAACATAGTTCATCATTTATAGGCCTTGGGTATGATTGCCTTAATTTAACACAAGTCAAAGTGATTAACACCATGTCAGTGTGATTAATATACAGTGATAAGTGACAGTTTATAATTTATATATATATTATTTGTGTTCAATACTGACAGCTGTTTGGGGGATTATTTTATGAGGCCAAAATCTTTTGAATTTGCTGTACTGAAAGGCTGAATACCGTAGCATAATGTCTACTTTATATATTTGATCATTAGCGGATGACCAAATTAAGTGAAAATCTTATGAATAAATGTATATACTGTATAATCCAAATATTGGATACTCATTTTAAAGTTTCATTACATTTTGTGACTGAAATCCACCCTGAATCCACCGTTCTACTGGGATCAGTTTAATCCCGATTTTTTTGGATCAAAGTGATCCCAATCCTACTAAAAGGTTTTGAACAACGCATACTGAAGGTTTGATCCGGATCAAAACCAAGATTTGATTACGTAATCCAATCCGATTTCAGAATCCTTTTTTTCTTTTGAACAACCCATTTTCAAGATTTGATCAAATCTGTTATCCGAAATCCGATCGGATTACTTTTGAACAACTGGGCCCAGGGTAGATGGCAAATAAGCTAATTTCCCAAAATGTTGAAGTGTTCCTTTAACACATTGTGTGCCGGCCGGATATGACGAATTATCGCTTGGATG
>NC_140165.1:83585006-83670006 GCF_963971535.1 Notolepis coatsorum | reverse complement strand
CTCCTCTCATCTCCTTTCTCTATACTCCTCTCCTCTCTCATCTCCTCTCCTCTCCTCCCATCTCATCTCGTATATCTACTCTCTACTCCTCTCATCTCCTCTCCTCTTCTCTCTTCTTCTCTCCTCTCATCTTCTCTTCTCTCCTCTCCTTTTGTCTCTTCTCTTCTCTCTTATCTTCTCTCCTCTCCTCTCTTCTCTCATCTTCTGTCCTCTCTTTTTTAAGTCTCTTTTTTTCCTCCTTTCATTCGCTCGTTCCAATCATTATGAGCGAAAACTGAAAACCAACTTGTGTGTGTTAACAGGGACATGCTTTGCCTTGAGGATTAAACAAGTACAAGCATCTATCTCTCCCTCTCTCTCTCTCTCTCTCTCTCTCTCTCTCTCTCTCTCTCTCTCTCTCTCTTGTGCTAGCATGCCCCAACCACAGCTGCATAGCTAGGACTATGCAAAGAGAGAGAGAGGGAAATAGTACTCTGGTAACAGTAGAAATGCCCTGATAGAATAGTACTCTGGTAACAGTAGTAATACCCTGATAGAATAGTAGCTACTCTGGTAACAGTAGTAATACTCTGATAGAATAGTACTCTGGTAACAGTAGTAATACTCTGATAGAATAGTACTCTGGTAACAGTAGTAATACCCTGATAGAATAGTACTCTGGTAACAGTAGTAATACCCTGATAGAATAGTACTCTGGTAACAGTAGTAATACTCTGATAGAATAGTACTCTGGTAACAGTAGTAATACTCTGATAGAATAGTACTCTGGTAACAGTAGTAATACTCTGATAGAATAGTACTCTGGTAACAGTAGTAATACTCTGATAGAATAGTACTCTGGTAACAGTAGTAATACCCTGATAGAATAGTACTCTGGTAACAGTAGTAATACTCTGATAGAATAGTACTCTGGTAACAGTAGTAATACTCTGATAGAATAGTACTCTGGTAACAGTAGTAATACTCTGATAGAATAGTACTCTGGTAACAGTAGTAATACCCTGATAGAATAGTACTCTGGTAACAGTAGTAATACTCTGATAGAATAGTACTCTGGTAACAGTAGTAATACCCTGATAGAATAGTACTCTGGTAACTCTATTCTATCAGAATCTAACTAGATTCGTGTACCGGATCTGCTCTCTGGTAAACAAGAATACCCTGAAGTCTCTAACAGGAGCACTCATTCAAAGGTACTACGACTATGCTTGCACCTCATGGTACCAAAGCACCTCAAAGGCGCTAAAAACAAGACTACAAACATCACAAAATAAACTGGTCAGACTACTGCTTGACCTTACTCCTAGAACCCACCTCACCCCTGCCCACTTTGACAACCTAGGATGGCTTAGAGTAGACGACAGAGTACAGCAACTTGCAATGGGCCTGGTCTACAAGATACAGTACACCACTAAGGTACCCATGTACATGTCAAAATACTTCCCAAAGGTCAGTGAATACCACGACCACAACACCAGAGGGAGCTCCACAAATCATGTTAAACCCAGATTCGGCTCAAACAAGGGACTAAGCACGTTTCGCAATTATGCTACATCAATGTGGAACGCCCTACCCACAGCTGTAAAGGAATGTGAATCACTACCCACTTTCAAAACCACCCTCAAAGAGCACCTACGGGAGACTGCAATTCGAAACTGGCCCCTGTAAATGTCCAAACCCAACCCCCTCCAATGTACAGTCCACCCCCCCCCCCCCCCCCCCCCCCGCCTACCCAACCCCCCCCCACCCCCACCCAACCTCCTCCAATGTACAGTTTCTTCCCCCTCAAATGTATATACGCTCTTTTTAGGCTTTTTTTGTACTCATAAACAGTACTGTATATTTGTAGATCTGGTATGTCAGAAATGTCTAGATGTAACAGTACTGTCTACCTGTATGTCATGTATGTCATATTGATGAATTGAAAATGGGGGACCCGAAAGTCTTTCTCTGGTCTGCATCCCCTTAACAATTGTGTGTATTGAGCTGTACTGTATTGTACCCATTCTGCAATCTGTTAATAAAATGTTCAATCAATCAATAACAGTAATAATACCCTGATAGAATAGTACTCTGGTAACAGTAAATAATACACTGATAGAATAGTACTCTGGTAACAGTAGAAATACCCTGATAGAATATTACTCTGGTAACAATAAATAATACACTGATAGAATAGTACTAAAAGTAGTCAAATGTACAGATACTGAGGAAGTGATGAAGAAAAAGAAGTGATGAAGAAAAAGAAGTGATGAAGAAAAAGTAGCGATGAAGAAAAGGAAGGGTAGAAGTTCCTCTCGTGCTGCCTGGTGGTGAGGTTTCCTGTGGCAGCTCTTCACACAACAAGACTTCCTCACCATATTTCAACCCAGAGATCCTCCTGTCAACACGTACAGTCAACTGATCCAGAACTGTGACGTCAGCTTCCCAAAGCGGTAGAGGTTGAGAAGTGAACGTACTGTATGTAATGTATGAAAAGTAAAAGTACACATTTCTGTATGGTTGCATTTCAGTGCTTGGGAACGTTGACCTGTACAGGATAAAGGAGTTCGCTAACATCTGCTCAACCTTGTGAAAATGTAAGCCTATGCTATTTTTTTAATCCATCTACTAAACTAAGGCTTCAAATCAAATCAAATGAAATTAATTTGTAAGGCCCGACAACACACGTTAATGTCCCCATGGGCCGGACACGTCTTCTTTAAACAAGTCAAGAAGAAACATCACAATAAGTCAAGAACAAAACAAACACACCATAAAGTCCAAAGAATTTAAAATAAATGCAAAATAAATGCAACACTCCCAGACATACCCCACGCAAAGGTAAGGAAAAACTCACTAAAACCTAGCAATAGGAAAAAATGCACCACAGGCAATGTGGAGGAGAGAAACCTTAGAAGGGCCATTCAAGGGGGGATCTCCCTTAGATGTCGGTGATAGTAGTGTTGCAATAAAACAGGCGAACAGTTGGTAAGCATGCACTCATATGTGTAATGAAACACAGATAAGTGCATGCAATAGCAACGGAACATTTTGAAAGATTAAAGATAGAGCTGATAGCGGATCAATCAGATGTGTTGATGGTGCGGTTCGTTTGGACAAGGGATTTAGGACTTTTCATGAGGTTTTCACAAAGTAGCAGAGCCTGTATGTAGTACCTCTCCCAAAATGTAAGTGAGGGCATGTGTGTAGGGCGATGCAGGGCCAGGCAGCAGTGATTGACCTACTTGCCTTGAGCTGCATATTTCCACATTGATATGTCAAGACAACACTGGGCTTTGTTTCATTGATGGTTTAACATGCCTGACTTTCCCTCTGCCCTTGGTAATATGTAGCACCACACTTCGCACGGCCACTTGCAGAGCAGAGGGGCAGGGTATGGGGGGGAGCGGGGGTCCTGCAGACAACTAGGACATCTATAGGACAAATATCACTAAACCAAACTAACTCTAAACCTAAATAATCGTAACTCTATAACTAACTCTAACCCTCAATAATCGTAACCCTAACTAACTCTAAATAATCCTAACTCTAACCCTAAATAACCCTAACCCTAACTAACTCTAACCCTAAATAACTCTAACCCTAAATAACCCTAACTCTAACCCTAACTCTAACCCTAACTAACTAACCCTAAATAACCCTAACTCTAACCCTAACTAACCCTAACCCTAACTAACCCTAACCCTAACTAACTCTAACCCTAACCCTAACTAACACTAACCCTAAATAACCCTAACTCTAACCCTAACTAACCCTAACCCTAAATAACCCTAACTCTAACCCTAACTCTAACCCTAAATAACCCTAACCCTAACCCTAACTAACCCTACCGGCAGAGCCTACAGTATGTGCACCTCTCCAAAACTGTAACTGCACATAGGGCAGCGTGGCACCACAAGCACTGTGATTGGCCCACTTGAATACATAAATTGCCTCGAGCAATTCTGTATTTTGATGTGTGAAGATAGTGTTGATTGCCTTTGTGTGGGGAGATTAGCAAAAGAAGGTCTGCAGACATTGTTTCTGTAAAGACTGGGTGTCGCTGCAGACTGCAGGCATCTCCAACTGGCCTGATGGGAGCGCTATACTTAAAGGTAAAAATATTGACCTTTGAAAGGTCATAACTCCTACGCCGTAAGTCACTATACAATTTTGCCCCAGGGATCCATGAACTCATACTTTCATACTTTTTGCACATTACTTCTCAATTGCACAGCCCTGTTAAATATTCCATCCCACTGTATTGTAATAATTATTCTAATTAGTGTATTTGACCACATTGTGCACAATTGTACAGGCCTGGCCTATTTTATTTTATAATTCTATTCTATTGTGCTTCTAATTTCAATTTAGTTTATATTACATTTTATTTTACTTGACCTTTTTATTTTATTCTACCGTAATTGTCTGTCCGTTAATCTCGCACCAAAAACAACCCAAAACAAATTAAAAGTATAAGTAAAAGTATATTCTATAATGTATTATACTAAATTATGTTATATCTAGTAACATTTATGGAAGAACAAATGTAAATGTAAGGGGGTAGGGATCAATAAGCTTAGCTTCCCTCTACTCCTTTTTTGAACATGTCAACTAACTAAATACATTGCTCTTGACTTTTTGTTTATAATTTATTTTTGTTTTTATTATGATTGTTCTGTTTGATGGAGCTAGATACTGTGATTTGTTTGGAGGAATATGGAGAATACATATGTTCAAAAATAAACCTTTTCATTAATTCATTCATTCATTCAAATTCCTTGTACTGTATGTGTAAACTACTAATCTCCTAAACCATAGGTCCAACTGCTACTAAATATTCTGTGGATCATTACTGGAACAAGTGTATCAAACATTGTATAAGGCTTGTTGATATCTCTGTCTGTCTCTCTGTCTCTGTCTCTGTCTCTGTCTCTCTCTCTCTCTCTCTCTCTCTCTCTCTCTCTCTCTCTCTCTCTCTCTATATATATATGTCTCTCTCTCACTCTATGTCTCTCTCTCGCTCTATGTCTCTCTCTCGCTCTATGTCTCTCTCTTTCTCGCTCTATGTCTCTCTCGCTCTCTCTCTCTCTCTCTCTCTTTCTATCTCAGTAGAAGGAGTATTTACTAGTATTAACATAATGTCTTTAAAAAAGTATACTAAAATATAGTAACTGGAGTAAATGTAATTAGTTACTTTACGACTGCCTGAAGTTGCCTGAGGTGTGTGTGTGTGTGTGTGTGTGTGTGTGTGTGTGTGTGCGTGTGTGTGTGTGTGCTAATGAGTCAAGATGACACTGGAATGCAGTGCGTGTACGGACACACATACACACACACATACGTTAGAGTTACACATGCTCTATGTCAGCTCATTTTAATGTGGGTAACAGAGTAAGACACTGTTATCAGAGTAAGTCTCCCTTCCTGTTCAATATATGGATGATCTCTCCACAAAACTTAAGAATGTAAGACTGGATGTATGGTGGGGGAGAGTCTTATCAATCATCTGATCTATGCTGATGATTTAGTCATACTGTCCCCCTATAGTGCTGGTTTACAGCAATTGCTTAAAGTCTGCTCTGTGTATGGTATACAACATGATATCAAATTCAACCCTAACAAGAGTGTAGTTATGATCGTGAAAACTAAGGAAGACCAGAAGCAAAAGTGTCCCTCCTTCTTGCTGTCTGACTGCGCTCTAGATGTGGTGAAGAGTGTGCAATATTTGGGTCACAACATCACTGATCTTGACATGTGTGATGATGTTGATGTGCAGCGCCAACTGTATGCACAGGCTGATATGCTGGCACGAAAATGTTATGTGTACAGATAATGTGAAAGTAAGCCTGTTCAGAGCCTATTGTACTCTGCTTTATTACTGCCCACCTCTGGTGTAATTATAGCACAGCAAACATGTTTAAACTGCAGGTATAACCTTCCACCTTCCATGCTCTGCTGAGGAACTTGATGTTTACATTTATATGTCGACTATTAGAGTAAAAAAAAAACGAAGAATGCCATTACTGATGTCAAACAAAGCGATACAAGGTACTCCTCTGGTTTGTGGAAACATTGGAATCGATGCCATTATGTATTTTAAATTTTAATCTACGTTGTTGTCCTTGTTTTTGTATTGTTTTTATACGTGTCATATGGACCTTGAGTCTGCAATAAAGTCTTCATCATACATACATACACACACACACATGCACACACGCACACACACACACGCACACACACACATGCATGAGTGACAACAAGAGAGAGAGAGAGAGAGTGAAAGAAAGAGAGAGAGAGGGGGGGAGAGTTGAAAGTTGACTGTTCATAGAATGTTGCCTCCAGCCGGCTCTGAAAGGGTTAAGCCTCCTCACTTCCTCATATCAGAGACATGACCAGGCCTGTGGGGGAGGGTTCTGATTGGCTCCAGCCTGCCTCACCTACAGCCGGCAGCTTGTGTCTATGCGCGGGCACGTCCCCTCCGTGCGCTGGCGACAGCGGAAGAGAGACACACAAGAGAAACCAGAACACAAAGGAAAGGACATTCTAACTTCAGCACGACTCACTGTCCCCTCCCACTCTCTAGGTGTGTGTAGGGGAGAGCGAGCGAGCGAGAGAGAGAGAGAGAGAGAGAGAGAAAGAGAGAGAGAGAGAGAGAGAGAGAGAGAGAGAGAGAGAGAGAGAGAGAGAGAGAGAGAGAGAGAGAGAGAGAGAGAGAGAGAGAGAGAGAGGGGGAGGGAGGGGGGAGGGAGGGAGGGAGGGAGGGGGCAGGAAGTAGGGTGTGGTCTCAAGTACTAAAAAGCTGCTACTTGCTTCCTCCTTTGCCACTACTGCACCTCTCCTTCTCTTCTCTCTTCTTCTCTCCTGATCTCCCTGCTACTACAACCAGTCTCAGGTAAGGCCAGGGTCTCTCTCTCAGACACACAGCGTAGGAGAGTATTCTGGGCTGTCTAAAACGTGTTTTGCTTGGTATATTCTTGTTTTAGTGTAATCTGCAAGTTTGTTCCTCAAATTAGTCTTCCTGGTCGACTAGAGCTAATGCTAAAGGTCTGTCTGTCTGTCCCTCTCTTTTTTCTGTCTTGTCTGTCAGTGTGTCTCTCTCTCTGACTGTCTCTCTCTCTCTTTCTGTCTGTCTGTCCGTCAGTGTGTGTGTGTCTCTCTCTCTCTGACTGTCTGTCTCTCTTTCTGTCTGTCCCTCAGTGTGTGTGTGTGTCTCTCTCTTTCTGTCTGGCCGTCAGTGTGTGTGTGTCTGTCTGTCTGTCTGTCTGTCTGTCTCTCTCTCTCTGTATGTCTGTCTATCTATATTGAGTGATCATTTTGACTATTGCATTTCCATTGTCTCTAAATTCAGTTTTAACATAAAATGATGTATTATGAAAATATCCATCTGTATGTATGTCTCTCTCCCTCTCCTCTGCTGGTCTTGGTCATGTTGTGTTAATACCTGGTTCTTCTTCTCTTCTCTCTCTGCTGGTCTTGGTCATCATGTTGTGTTAATACCTGGTTCTTCTTCTCTTCTCTCTGCTGGTCTTGGTCATCATGTTGTGTTAATACGTGGTTCTTCTCTTCTCTCGCAGTAGCAGAATGGTCATCATGTTGTGTTAATACGTGGTTCTTCTCTTCTCTTGCAGTAGCATCATGGCCTCCGCATGGGACGGATACCTCGCCAGCCTGATGGCCCCCAACCCCCTCACCAACACACAGGAAGTGATGGACGCCGCCATCGTGGGACAGAGTGGAGGCGTGTGGTGTGCGTCGGGCACTCTCAGGAACATCGCGGTGAGCGAAACACAGAGACGGACCGAGCCTAAGAGAGGCAGAGACCAGTCTTAAGTTATTTGATCATCTTCCTTAATGGCTCTGTGCTGCGTGTGTCTGGTGGAGTAGGTTGGGTAGGTTGGGTATGTCCTAGTATTGTGGTGGGTCTGGGTGGGCCTTGGTTGGTGTGGTGGCTGGTGGGTCTGGCTGGGCCTTGGTTGGTTGGTTGTGGTGGGCCCTGGTAGTTCATGCATCTCATGGTAGGTTGTGGTGGGTTCTTCTGGTTGGTCTTGGTGGGTCCTGATGGGTCCTGGTGTCACCCTACTGGAGGGGGCTTGGATGAGCTCTGGGTGTCTCCATACTAAACAGCTGGACCAGTTAGAACTGTCTAGTTTCAGGTTGTCTAGTAAGTTGTGTTGCAGGCTCCTACAGAGATATTACTGTATAAATCAGGGAATGATATATGTCTGCACACGGGACGCGGCCTGCATGTAGCAGCTTGCTCTGAGTGTGGAGTTTCCCTTCCTCGGTTCAAGTACATGTTACTGAAGGGATTTTAAGTATGATAGCATATTTCTAGTGCTTTTTAATAACCGTATAGTAGGAGAGTTGAACCAGCAACAATATAGGCTACAGACAGGGGTTTGGATTGAGCTGAAAAAGTTTATTCAAACCATGGGTTTGGTATGTTGCAAATATATCCAGTGCTTTTCAAAAAGTAGAAATTTTTACAATTTTATAATATTTATGTAGTGAAATAACTATTGTGAGAAGGCCTTAAAAGAGATCTATAACTAAATGATTATTAATTGACCATTTAATTGAGTAATTCATTTATTTTTAAACTAACAATTCTTCTGGAAACTTCTGGTGTGTTGTAGACTAGAGCGATGACATTTGGTGACACTCTGATGTTAAAAAGTGTGAATGCTGTCAGTCTGACAGTTCCGTATTTTTTTCCTTTTGGTGTTGAGTTGCATCGATGTCCTTATATGGTTGTGATGTTGAAAAACGCTGCACAAGCAGGAAGTAGCAGTGCTGACGAGCGCGCGCTTTTCTGACTGCACCCGGACACGCCTCTTAAGAGCAGGTTCACACACGCACACACACGCGCACAATACACACACACACACACACACATTTGCAGGGAATGCATATCTATACAGTAGGTAGCAGAAAGAGAAATCTCAGTTAGTCATCTCTTTGTTTCACAATGTGTAGAAATACTGTTACCACACAGAGAGAGAGAGAGATAAAGACGGAGAGAGACAGAAAGTCTGAAAGACTTGAGAAAGAACCGAGAAGCTAATTTCCTCACACTTGTGTGCGCTCGCTCGCTTACACGTGTCTGTACTTGTGTTGCAGTGCTCCGTCTCTGTCTCTCTCTTTCTCGTATATCATGCCAGTACCTTGTGTATACTGCTTATTTTACTTTACTCATAGTATATATTCAGATTATATTTCTTTATTGCCCATATTTACTGTAACATATAATATAACTGATGGGGCATACAGACCCTCATCTGCACCTTTGATTTACAGTTTACTTTATCATATTCTTATATTTAGAGTTAATTATATAGTTTACACTGTTTATTTGTATTCTGCACCTTTGATTACACAGTTTACTTGATCATATTCTTATATTTAGAGTTAATTATATAGTTTACACTTGTTTATTTGTATTCTTATCTCATGTTTTCTATTCAGATCAATTTTTGAGTGCCTATATTTATGTATTTCAACTATTACCCTGCCCATAGCTGTACCGTCCCTCCCCCTCTCTCATGCTGATACATGTATGACACCAGAATTTCCCCAAGGAGATCAATAAAGGAATATCTTATCTTATTTATCTCTCTCTCTATTCACCTCTGTTGTTCTACTCTGTGCTGCTGTTCTATTATTTTCTGTTCTATTTTACTCTTTTCGGTCATACTCTGTTCTGTACTCTGTTCTGTTCTACTCTATTCTGTCCTGTTGTATTCTACTCTGTTCTATTCTGTTCACCCTCTTATTTTCTGTTCTGTTTCATTCTACTGTGTTCTGTTCTATTCTACTCTTTTCTGTTCTACTGTAACAAATAAAGGAAAAAAGGTGTCTGAATGTGTGTCTGAATGTGTTTTTGAATGTGTGTCTGAATTTGACGTTTGCCAACTCACGCCTTACTAGATAAATCTACCTCCATTATGCAACCTTACAAACTGTACCACTGTGGTGCCAGTCTGTTCCTACCTTTGAAACTAACATGAAAAACTAACTAATATATAAAGTTCATATTTGCATTTTATCAACATGGTAACGTCTGTCTTTGTATGTATAATCAGTTTCCACTGTATTTAGAAATACAAACTGACTGTCTTGATAGAGAAGCTAAAGTTAACTATCTAGCTATTACCGTTAGCTAGAGAACATCGGCCATCTTGGCTAGCTGCTACTGCTAAGCCAACGTAAAAACTGAAACTATGGTGGAAATTGTTGTATTTGCCATGAACTGGTTGTACATGGGACAACGGATTAACGTTACTGTGTTGACATGTCAATAGTAACTTTATTGTTCGTTTATCACATTAGTTGCTCAGCCCAGAAGTAGATTTACCTCTGACTATGACTCTTCTTGCCAGTAGGCCTACGTACCGTACCACTATTCTGATCATAGGTTCAACTCTATCCTCTGTCATCTCCCCACCTATGGATATATTATCTACACAGTTATTGATATCTGGACTAAATATCATCTTACAGCAAATATCTTCACAAATGGGGTCCCTCAGAAGAAATCTCATCAAATGGGAGTCTTTGACATGAAAAGGTTTGAGAGAGTCAATGGTCTACACTGTCTATCTTCAGCTTTCCTTTGCTTGTACCATGCTGTATAATACTACTACCATTATTCTAAATGTTAAGTGTGACTGGTATTACTATTTACTCAGAACTCAGTGTCTATTCATCAGCCTCACTTACAGTAAACAAAGGTTTCCCTCAAGGATTTTAGCCCTATCTTATTTTCTATTTCTATAAATGACTTGGTCATGGAATAAATCCAGCTAAGATACATTTGTATGTGGACCACACAATAATTTATACGGTGGCACCCTCTTTGAATCAAGCCATAGAGCTCCTGTAGGAGGCTTTTCAATCACTGCAGCTTTCACTGTTAAAACTAGTCCTAAAGGGAATTCGGCCTACCACTGTGGAGACCTGGAATGAATTCCCGGTAGTGGTACTTCCGGCTTAGTCAGACGGTCCAACGAACACAATTGACAATAAATCAAAGTGTGTATTTTTCTCCTCTGGTATATAGACAGGACCATCCTAAAGATTCATATAAAGTGCAATGATTGTGTGAAGCTGCACTTAAAACGGACGGGTACATTAGGGGTATATGTTAGGGGTATGTCTCTAGGGACTGAAGTGTAAACAGACGGGTACTGCTGCTGGAATGGAGGCTAACGCCAAACAAGAATTACCAGCTCTCTCTCTCTCTCTCTCTCACACACACGCATACAATGTTTGTCTCTCTCTCTCTCTCTCTCTCTACCTGTCTGTTAACTGCTAAGGAGCGTTCTCTCCTCAAGTCTGGAGGACTTTACTTTATAATAGTTGCTGGTCTAGTTATTCTGGCTCATGATGTTTGTAGGGTTGAACTTTAAAGTTGCATAATTTTATCAACTTGTCACATGTTGTATATAAAATGTGTTTCCTTCAAAGTAACTAGTGCGCGTATAGTTCAGTACAGCCACAGTCTGACTCTGTTGACCACTAGGAGCTGCCCAGTACAGCCACAGTCTGACACTGTTGACCACTAGGAGCTGCCCAGTACAACCACAGTCTGACTCTGTTGACCACTAGGAGCTGCCCAGTACAACCACAGTCTGACACTGTTGACCACTAGGAGCTGCCCAGTACAACCACAGTCTGACACTGTTGACCACTAGGAGCTGCCCAGTACAATCACAGTCTGACACTGTTGACCACTAGGAGCTGCCCAGTACAACCACAGTCTGACACTGTTGACCACTAGGAGCTGCCCAGTACAATCACAGTCTGACACTGTTGACCACTAGGAGCTGCCCAGTACAACCAGTCTGACACTGTTGACCACTAGGAGCTGCCCAGTACAACCAGTCTGACACTGTTGACCACTAGGAGCTGCCCAGTACAACCACAGTCTGACACTGTTGACCACTAGGAGCTGCCCAGTACAACCACAGTCTGACACTGTTGACCACTAGGAGCTGCCCTGTACAACCACAGTCTGACACTGTTGACTAGCAGCTGCCCAGTGCAACCACAGTCTGACACTGAGCACTAACACTGGGGAGAGAGAGTATTTTGACATTGAGCTACTAGGTCCAGCAGGCCTCGCTGGTAGACTGTGTTGTGTCTTGTCCACATATCTTCTGTCATTCTGCAAATGCTGCTAAATCATGTTGTGTGTTTGGGTGGGGGTGTAGGTGTGGTCCTGGTAAGGGGGCATGACTGGGCAAGTAACAGGAATTCATCTGATAACCTGGGAGGAATGTAGAGAGAGAGCATGCAAGAGAGAGACGTATAGAGAGGAAAAGACAGAGGGGGAGGAAGAGATAGAGGGGAGAGAGACATGGGCAGAGAGGTAGATGGAGAGAGGGAACACGAGACAGACATAGTCAAAGAAGAAGGGAGAGAGATGGAGAGAGAGAGAGAGAGAGTTTGTCTGTGGTGTCTTCACCAGCATGTGACCAGTGCTTCTCACCCCTAGGGGGCGTTGCAAACTATTCCTGTAGGACAATAGATGGTTGTGTTGTACTGTCGATTATGTAAGGAATAATACACACAGCTGGCACTAGTCCAGGCAGCTAATGTCATGAGTCGGAGAGCTAACGTTATGCTAGCAAGCGTTACTGTGCGGTTTGCAAACGGTGAATGTGATCTAACGGTATATTTGACAAAAGACGTCTTATTCAGACATCTCATTTCCCCCAACATGATGAAATTATAACGTCTAACGTTACTGTCACCGACAGCCTGTCGGCAGTTGATTCAAGTAATAAACATCTTGCGTGTGTCGTATCTCCAGCTGCTGCTCGCGTCCCTGCATTATGTCCTGCGGCGATAGGAAAATGGACGGGCTATTAATAGATCGCTCCTAGATTCATCTGCGGTTCATGCAGACTGCTTAGCTTGAACAAGCTCTTATAATGTCATATCACAATACTCTGGGGAACCTCTATGCCAGCTCTAATACACTTCATGTCGTGGGCCAAGTAAAGCCAATTCATTCATCACATTAGCACACTAGCTACCCTCAGCAAGCTGGCAGAAAAGCATAACGATGTGGCCGTAGGTGTTTCTTTGCGCTTGTGAATTTAACCTCGAGCACCAACTCCAAACAATGTCTCATATCATTTTCCACTCATTGTAGAATCGCATCAGAATACGCTAATTCAGTACAGATGCTAAGTACAGATTCTATTGCCTGTGTGTACAGTACATGAATCACTGTATTAAATATAAATATATTCTCTCTGTTTCCGTCTCCAGGATGATGAAATAAAGAAGATCTTGACTGCAGATCGTAGCAGTCTGTTCTCCAGTGGTGTGACCGTAGCAGCGCTGAGGTGTACTGTGCTCCGGGATGAATTCGAAGACCCAGCTTCCTACATGTTGAAACTGAAGAGCAAATCCTCTGACACCGACTCCAACACCTACTTTATCGGCATCTACAAGACGGTAACAGGTAAGAACCACACGGCAGTATTGATTGGGAAACACTTGATGATTTAGTTTGTACTCTGAGAAAGAGACAAATTCGTCCAGAATCAAGATATAGTGGGAATAGTAGCTGCAGGATTCATAGCATGAAGTAAAAAGGTCATCAGCATACATGATGTTCTGTGCCCTCTCAACAAATACCTTGGAATAAGGAGGAAGAGCGCAACATAATCGAAAGGGGTTAAATCGCCAAGGTGAACAGAAGGGGACTCAAAGGGCATACCGAATTTGTAAAATTACGTCATTAGTACAGACGCAAGCTTTTGGGTTAGCATTCAAAAGATGAATCCAAGCAACAAAGCGGTCACCAAAGACAAGTTTATTAAGTGTAGCAAATAGATGATCCCACTCTACTCTGTCAAATGCCTTCTCTGCGTCCAGCGACAAGGGGCTTGGAGGTCTGATCAGAATAAATAATATTGATAAGGTTACACAAATTAAAGAGTGGCGTCTCTTTATGAAACCTGTCTGCTCTTCCGATATACTCGGACCACGTCAAGGACAGACACTGGTGATATGAGCTATTTTCGTGACCGTAGTTGAGGCAAGGGTGCACAGGAACATTATGTCCAAATTCCAACAAGATATTTTTTATGGATGTTAGACTGTGCATTTCATCCCACTTTCAAGTAAATCTGTCAACTGAATGGGGCCTTTAATCAGTTAATCACAACAAGCTATTTTAAGCTTTACACTTGTGGTTACTGAATTAATTTGTGAATCAATCATTGTTGAAATCATAGAAAACATCATAGTGATCGGGAATTCCATAACAATTATTCAACAGCAAACAACCTGGACTACAGTCGTGATACACAAAGCGATTTACTAACTGATCACTTTGAACAGAATGATCAATACAGTCTCTCCATCCTTCCCCTCTTCATCTCTCTCTCTCTCTCTTTTTTTAGGTCTCGTTCTAGTGAAAGGCTTGAAGGACGCCCAGGGTGCCAACATTAACGAGCGAGCCTACAAAATTGGTCAATACCTGAGAGACTCGGGCTCGTAAAATGGCCGTCAGAGGCACATCCACCTGGCCTGTTGAAATAAAGGTTCCAACTCCAAAACAGTTAGGGTTTGTATTCAGATAGCAGAGTGAGGGTTTGTATTCGGAGCCCGTAACCCTTTCACTACCACACTACCAAATGGTTAACCCTTTCACTACCACACTCTACAGAAGGTTAACCCTTTCACTACCACACTACACACGGTTAACCCCGTCTGTAGTGTGGTAGTGAAAGGTTAACCTTCTGTACAGTGTGGTAGTGAAAGGGTTAACCTTCTGTAGTGAAAGGGTTAGAAGGGGGATAGGGTGACATATTTTTGTCACCAGG
This sequence comes from Notolepis coatsorum, assembly GCF_963971535.1. Lineage (NCBI taxonomy): Eukaryota > Metazoa > Chordata > Actinopteri > Aulopiformes > Paralepididae > Notolepis > Notolepis coatsorum. The sequence goes on along the minus strand of NC_140165.1, from coordinate 83,655,181 downwards.
TACTCTCATTGGTTTTCTGAACATGGACAAATGTACTTTTGGGTGGGGGGGGGGGGGGGGGTTGGATTGACAACAGGGCAGTTTTGGAAGTTTGACCATGTGTTTGGTACAGGCCCGACTGTGCGGACGCAGAACACTGAACACTTTGACTAGCAACTGATTTGTAGTTCAGAGCATCTTCACGTGACCTTGGCCCAACGACGCTTCTGGAAATGTTCACTTTGAGCAGATAAAAAAAAAAAAAAAAAACAAAGAGGCAACATCGTTTGTTTGAGTAGGTCGACTACTGTGTTGACTGTGAGATCGTCAACTACTGGAAAATGGTACTAAATGTTTTGTATGAAAATAGTTAATAACAAAGTATTGCCTTTTTCTTTTTTTAAACCAGGGAGCAAGTGTTATATTTTATTTTCTAGAGTTGAGACATTCCAACCCAATGTGTCTATACTTGTATTATCCCTGTTATGCAAAAATACAAATATAAACTAAATGCTCTGGGAACATTTAACTTTGATTAAAAAAATAAATAAATAAAGATTTATTCTAAAACATGTTGTCTTACCATTTGTACTCTGTGTGTGGGGGTGTGGGGGGTCATTCTTGTTTGGTTTTTACCTTCATTCCAGCAGCCAACTTCAGTGTGCACCTACCACTAACATAAACCCTAATGTACTCTAACATACCCCTAATGTACTCTAACATACTAACATACCTCTAATGTACTCTAACATACCCCTAATGTACCACTAACATACCCCTAATGTACTCTTAACATACCTCTAATGTACTCTAACATATCCCTAATGTACTCTAACATATCCCTAATGTACTCTTAACATACCCCTAATGTACTCCTAACATATCCCTAATGTACTCTAACATACCCCTAATGTACTCATAACATACCCCTAATGTACCACTAACATACCCCTAATGTACCACTAACATACCCCTAATGTACTCATAACATACCCCTAATGTACCACTAACATACCCCTAATGTACTCATAACATACCCCTAATGTACTCATAACATATCACAAGGTGCTACAGGTTCAACCTTTATTCATACAAGACACATCTTCACAGCTGCCCATCTCATTAACCAGTGATCAAACAAGTCAATCAATTAAATCACATGACACTGAATTGAACAAGTGTATATACAAGGACAGGCATTTTTTATACAGGAATGTTATTCAATAGTACAGACATGTTATTCAATGGTACAGGCATGATTCATGTTGTTCCACAGTATAGGTGTTATTCCACGGCCCAGGTAATCCAATGGAGGCATATTCCACGGTCTGTGCTGTAACAAAACAGTCAATACATATACAAGGACAGCAGGGGGCGCCCTGTCAACCTGTGACATTTACGCCACATGATGGCAACAATATAAACGCGGGCCTACAGGCGTGTTGCTTTTTAACAGCGGAGGAGTGCAAGAATGTGACCATGTGACCGCGGCAGCGCGAGAGAGTGGCAGTGCGGAAATAGGCTGTCTATTGCCATTCTCTAAGACAAACGCTAACCTTAACCAGCTCCTTAACAGCGCCTAAACTTAACCTTTCTAACCTTAACCAACTCCGAAACAATGCCTAACCTTACCCATAACCTTAACCATGCCTAACCTTAACCTTAACCATAGAAAGAATATTGCCATTCTCTAAGACAAACTCTAACCTTAACCAGCTCCTTAACAGCGCCTAAACTTAACCTTTATAACCTTAACCAACTCCGAAACAATGCCTAACCTTAACCTTAACCATGCCTAACCTTAACCAGCGAAAGAATACACGTTAAAAAAAAAATAAAAAATTACGGGATTCGAACTTGAAACCAACGGACCGCAGGACCGCCACGCTGCCGGGTGAGCTAAGCTTCGAATGAAAATCATCGCGGTTTAGGGCTACATAATGCCGCAAGCTCTGCCGCTCCGCTCTGCGACTGCCGCGCCTGCCGCGGGGCGTGTCGCAGCCAATCAGGGAAAACGCGGAAGCATTCGGCGCACTCCTCCGCTGTTAATAAGCAATAGGCGGCCTACAGTACTCGATGGCATGAGCACACACACACTGTCCCGCCTCCACCAACAGTTCTACCATTCAGATTCTTCCATTAAACACACACACGCACACACAGAGGCCTTGGTCCAAGCCGAGTCGGCCGTAGGGGGCACTAGGGACTGGAAAGCAGCCTCTAGTCTACCCCTGTGTAACCCAGATACGGGATCTGTAGTCTATTGGCTGTTGGCCTGCGGGACTATAGCACGCCGGTGGGGACAGGCATGTTGGCCATAGCCCCCCGTGTGGGTGATGGTGGTTCTTTTTAATTCCGTGGTTAGGGATTTCCCAAGATGGATTTGTTTGTTTATTTATTGATCCCCATTCATTAGTCTACACCCATGGGTGAAAGACTATTCTTCCTGGGGTCCTAACACACAACCTACAACATTACAGTACATTACATTACAGTAACATAAACACCTTAGCCTAAGCACATTCTCAACATCTTCAAAATCTCACAATACTCACTAAACTAACAATACTAACTAAATAAATCAGTAACTCAATCAACTGTATTTCACCATTCATAACAGCATCCTTCAACTTTTTCTTAAAAGTAAATTTGTTGAAGGATTTGCTTCACTTCCTGTTGTAGTTCTACACATAGTGCTTCCTTCACTTCCTTCCAACTATGCATACTGTAGGCCCTGACTGTTCACTTGCTACTGCTGCAGCTTGTATTGAGTCGGCCACTCTCCCTTCTCCTGTAGCTCCTTCGTTCTCTTAACTCTTTGGCTTCCTTACAGACATCAGAGACAGACATGGTGGGGGTGCATTGTTACAGGTCCTGCTCGAAGCCCCATTGGAGATTGGGTTCTTAATTCTTCTTCCCCTTCCACCTCCCCTAGTCTATTGTCTCGCCATCGAGCATGTAACTCCCGGAGGCATCATGGGGCGGACTTGCAACAAAAAGCAGCCCTGGAATTTGCGGTCAAGCGGCCCCCATTGGTCCGAAATAACATGGAATCACTAAATCATCAAATAACAAAACACAATCCGCTCATTTACCTTTTTGTGAAGATAATGCAAAACAATGGGTCTAATTTTCAAACGTTTTTCTTTCATATATTTGTGCGTACAGAACATTTGTGCGTACAGAACATATCTATGCTCCAATTACTCAAACTGTTGTGCAGTGGCGCTGGTTGGTCGTCACACACGCCTGTTTCCATACTAGCAAAGGCTTCTCCCTCCTCCAACCTTCCCCTGTCTTTCTGTCTCTGGTTCGCCTGTTTGTCTAAATTGAATAAAACAGACATTAATTAAGACAACATAATTATTCATTTGGACAGTTGGTTGACGTGTGCATCAAATAATTTAGCATTCATTAAATTCATGATGAATAGTCCATCTGAACATACTATGAACTATGGTGTTATGCCCTAATTCACTTTACACAATGGCACTCAATATTGCACCTGTAGTTTCTTCTATTGATTGAATTTATTTGATAATTCATAAAAGATACATATAAAACTGCCCAGCAGGAATACATACATTCAAAAAATCATCAAGGTTAAAAACAACCTCTGGGGGTAGGGGGTGGGGTGGGTTATGGTGGGCAGTTGGCTGGCAGAAACAGTATAGCTACTCTAAAGCCCAAATACAAAAACAAACTACACAATTTCACTACATTAAACAAGTCAAAGCCAAATACAGTCAAATTCAATTAATCTACAGCATTCCCTTTAGTCTGTCTAATTAATAATAAAAGCAAAGATCCATCTGTAAACACACATTACACATCAGCTTTAACAACTCATCCTATCCTTCCTAGCTTCTATGAGAATCAAATAGAGGCAGATACTAACCACTTTTTCAAAGCGGTCTTAACAGGCGCCCCCAAAATTTACAATTTTAGTTTTTGTTTTTGAGGACTGCATACTTTTTTTGCAAACCAAAATACTATACTTTCGCATGCATGAGCCTGGTCTCTTTTTAAAGATGACATTCTGAAGTTTCTGATACAATAACGAAAACTCACTTTTAGTACTAATGATATAGCGTAACATAGGTCTGAACTTGAGTTGTAGTGTTACTCACGTTTTTCTGTAGTAGTTAGTAGTCCAGAAGTAGTATTTCAAAAACATGGGTATGGCTGAAAGGACACCCTGGTCCATAGCCTGAAGTCTTTTGTAGTACATGTCCAAATTCCATAAAAATCCGTTCAGAAATGAGTGATTAGAAGCGGTTTTGGTAAAAGGTGAGAGGGTTCAGAAAACGATTTTCTCATAGACTTCAATGCAATTCTCTTCGTGTCCAAAGTGACGGTGGGAAAATCGTCCTCAAGATGATGTGGGCCATTGCATGTTAAGCTTCTTTCCGTAGCTAGTGCTTTGCAAGAATGTTAAATCTAAAACAGAAAATCTATCTTATAATATTACTTGTCATGACGGTACATCACTGCTTAGAGTTGAACACTTCAAATACCTTGGTGTATGGCTTGACCAACAACTATCTTTCAAATGTCATATAGATAACATCATGAGGAAAATTTACTTTAATATGGGTGTTCTTTACCGCAATAGAAATAGTTTTACATTTACGGTTAGAAAAAAGCTAAGCTCACAACTCATACTACCAATAATGGACTATGCTGATATAGTCTATATGATTGCAGTGAAAACTACCCTTGTTCCGCTTAACACCATCTATAATCGTATATGCAGATTTGTTTTTGGCTGTTCATATAACACTCATCATTGTATTATGTATGAAAATCTCAACTTCCCTTCTCCCACAATAAGAAGACAACAACATTGGTTACAGTTTATTTTTAAATGCATTTTTTTCAATGATCCTCAGTACCTTTCACTTCTAATTATCAACTTCGTCATTGTACTCAACACTTTTTTCTGTTCCAAACACCTTGAAATCAGCTGGTAAAAAATCTTTTATGTTTAAAGCTCCATCCGACTGGAATAATCTACCTGTCCACATCCGGTCAACATCATCTTTTAAATTGTTTAAAACTATGTTGTCCACTCCTCTCACGGTGAGACTACCTGCTCATGCTTTGGACCTCAATATCATAATAAGAGATAGACGAACCATTGCTGGTTGTTGCAGTTCATGTTCTTGTCGTTGTGTTGTTGTTGTTGACGTGTTACTGTTGTATGCTTTTTTATCTTGTATTATTTTCTTGGTGCTGCTTACTCTGTTGTTTTTGTTGTTTTTGTTTCTGTTTTGTTTTGTCTTTTTTGTTTGTTATTTGTTGATTGTTGTTTGTTGTTTTTGTTATATAAGATTGTCAAATGACTGTATTTTGTCTTTGCGGAACCCCTTTGTTAACAGAATTCAACTATAGGGCGACAATAATGTGGTCAAGAGGCATGGTTTCTATCTTGAGCCTGAACTGGCGTGACTTCTTTTATTCACATGGTAAGCAGCAGTAACACAAGTCTTCTCTCACTGAGAGACATTGTGGGAGAGAACGAAATGGGTGGATACCTTTGCTTTTATACTTGCCATAAGGTAGAGTACCTGGGTGGTACACTCCTGTATGGTCATAGCTAGAGCCATATATTCGGCTTCACAAGTTGATAAAGCCACGGTGGGCTGTTTCTTTGTTTTCCACAAAACCAATGAGGTGTTTGCGTTCAAACTCACACAATATCCCGTGGTACTCCTTCTATCTGTGGTGTCAGCTGCCCAGTCTGCATCACTGTAGGCTTTAAGCCCTAGGCCCTCGCTGCTCTTTCTGAAACACAGTTGTCTGTCGGCTGTACCTTTAAGATAACGAAAAACATGTTTTACCGTAATCCAGTGCTCCTCTGTGGGATCAGCAAAATGCTGTGACAATTTACTCACTACAAAACATAGGTCAGGGCGAGTACATGTCGTCAAATAGATGAGGCTACCCACTGCTTCCCTGTACATTTTTACATCTGTCAGTTTCTGAGCATCCTCCTGGTAGTCCAGCTTTTGATCACATGGTGTATCCCTTGTTCTACATTCCTGCATGTCAAAACGTTTCAGAATCTTTTCCACATATCTCTTCTGGGATACTGTTACACAATTGGCAGACTGCTCAAAATCCATACCTAGAAAGTGTTTTAACCTCCCAAGGTCTTTCATCTACAATCTATTGGAGAGCATCTCTTTCACCTGAGCTAGGTGTTGTCCGCTGCTATGATCAAATCGTCTACCCAAATGATGATGATCACTTTCCCCGACTCCTTTGATTCCCTCGAGTAAACACGGGTCTACTGGGTTCTGTAGGAAGTGATCTTTGATAAGGCATGTATGAAGCATCTCGTTCCAATTTCGCCCAGACTGTTTTAGGCCGTAAATGGATTTTTCCAGCTTACACACTAACTTCTCTCCTTCCTTTTCGTAACCCTCGGGTTGTTCCATATAGATCTCCCTATCTATGGGTGTGTGCAGATAGGCTGTCTTCACATCCATCTGATGTAGAATCAGATTGTCCTCAGCTGCTTTCTGAACCACTACCCTTACACTGGTCAGATTGGCTGTGGGGGAGAATGTTTCACCGTAGTCTATCCCCTCCCTCTGACTGAAACCCTTAGCTACAAACCTAGCTTTGTATTTATCGTGGCCTTCAATTCCCTCCTTGATTGAATACACCCATTTTCCTCCCACTGTCTGTCTGCCCTCCGGTAATTTGGTGAGAGTGAAGGTGTGGTTGACCTCTAGGGACCTCATCTCCTCGTCCATTGCTCTCTCCCATTTACTTGCTTCAGGGGACATTATGGCCTCTTTAAAGGTCTGCGGGACCCCACTGACTACCCTGTAGCAGTAATCAACGGTGATGGGTGTACTGTCCTCCTCGTCACTCCCTTTCCGAGCATCGTCTGTCAGATACTTTGGGGGTCTGTGTTCCCTCGAGGGGTACCTCCCACTGCTTGGGGCACTCGGCGCCACCCTCGGGTGCTCCTCGTCACCGCCCTCTGGGGGTGGCTGACTGTCTGCCTGCACGACCGTGCCAAGTACACTGGGCTGATGTGTCTCGGTTTCTACACACCTTACTCAGGAGTCCAGTTCTGGCTCCTCTGTCTGTGTCTCGCCCTCACATGTTGTCTTTGTGACAAACTTGACTAGCCTGTGTTTCTGCACTCCCCCTTTACCGGGATAATAAACCAGGAAAGCGGGGCTTCCCTTGTCATGCCCTACAAAGAGCCCTTTTACACACCTGGGCCCTCATTTATCAACGTTGCGTACGCACAGATATGTGCGTAACCCCTGCGTACGATCCTTTCTAAGCAAAGTGTGGGACTTATCAATTTGAACTTGTGCTTGACTTTGTGCGTATATTTACGCACAGCTCGGAGCATGCGTAGCTGGCGCCCGTTGGTAGAATATATTATTACAACAAGGAAATAAGCTTCTGTGCATTAGTTTCAACACTGGCGTGTTCTGTATGAACCATAATTCATTATAGTTCATTGTAAAATAGCAACAGTAGTGTAATTATGGTCAAAACCATATAAATAGCATTTGGAATAATAGGTCTTTCTCTCCGAATGAATGCAGCATGGTTTATATAGCGTTATCGGAATATACGGGGTGTACTGACTGACTGCGCTCCACGTAGCTCAACTCGTTATTATTTTGCGCACAGACCGCAGAAACACGGGAACGTTTTGATTATATTTAAAAGGCTTTACGTTAAACGAACCAAGTGGAATTTTGAAGCTGTAAGCAGAATACAAGTCATATGAACACCCACGATATAGTGTTCTTCCCCCTTCCTACTGTATAAGAAAGAATAAAAAACGCATTGCAATGAGAACAGAGGGTGTATGTGTATTACAAAACCCTTGCAATAATGTGTCTTAAATGAATGAAAAGCATACATGCTCTGGACACGGAGCATAGATCGTGTGGGTGATATGACTTGTATTATGCTTACAGAATTCCACGAATTTAGTTTTAAAATGTCAAAGCCTTTTAATATAAATCAAAACGTTCCCGTATTTCTGCAATATATGCGCAAAATAATAACGAGTTGAGTTCTAACAAAGAACGTATTACATGCTGGTATGCTGATAGAGTAAACTATTATATGAATATGAATAGGAATATGATATAAGGTATACACTGGTCCGTCCACGAGGATAGCGACAGCCATTAAATGCCATTTGAGAATATAGGCTATTAATGCAATGAAAACATATTATTTAATGCGTAAAGATACAACAGCTAGATTAATGATCAAGTTAGTTCACTGTGCAGGGTTCGCAGGGCTGTGCATTGTGCTATTATATATGCGCAAGTTACTGTTGCATAATGTAGGCTATGGCTGCTATTATATGTAATTCATATAGGCTACCTAATAGTATATGATTTTTAGAGGCATCTATTTTGTTGTCGGTATTAGGCTAATACCGACAACAAAATAGATGCCTCTAAAAATCATATTATAGCCAATCGAACACAACTAATAAAGGCATTCATATTACAGCACGGTTATAATGACACACCACCAACGCCAAACAGTGGTCAACGAACGGTCTTTATTAGTATTTTGAGCTGTCCAGGCAGAATTGCAGCAATGGTCTTAGGGAGCCGTTGATATCTGACATCACTGTGTACAAGTCAGCCTTTTATTTATCCCATAACACGCGTTGTGTCTTCTTGGTTCGACAGCGCCTCAGTGAACAATCTCCTGTGAAGTTCCGCTCGGGTCAGTCCATTATTTCACATCCCATGGGGGGTGTTTCATGACCATATATGGATAATCATGCACGAGCATTGACGGTAGAACAAAGAGGTATTTATCAACACGGAGGAGCGTGCACACATTCTAAATTCTGTGCTTACGTATGAAAATAGAACACTTTCTAAGAAGTGTTAATAAATGAGGGCCCTGGACTCTAGCTTTCCTCTGTCCTGCAGGTACGCATAACACTCGGATCCAAAACGGTGCATTCTGGCTAGATTACACTTCTTTCCTGTCAGTGCTGTATATGGGGTGGTGCCCGTGTGCTTATTGAAGCACCTGTTTCTGGTGTAGGCGGCTTCTTGTACCGCATAGTGCCATAGGCTCTTAGGTAAGTTACTGCCTACTAGCTTACACCTAGCCATCTCGAAAAGGGTGCGCCATTCTCTCTCTGCCACTCCGTTCTGGTGTGGGGAATATGGGCATGACGTCTCGTGTCTTATCCTGTTCTTCCTCAACAGTGATTGAAACTCTCTGTTTGTGAATTCGGTCCCGTTGTCGGACCTCAAACATCTTACTGTACCATAAGGGGCTATGTCCGCCAGGAATTTTTCTGTGGCATGGAGTGTGTCGCTTTTTGCTTTAAGAAAGTAAACAAACACTGCCCCTGTGTACACGTCTGTAAAAGACTGTACATATCTAAAGCCTCCTATGGACTCGTTCCTTACTGGACCGGCAAGGTCTGTGTTAACCAACGCAAGTGGTACTTTTACTTTTTCTGTGGGATTCCTGTTTCTCGATTGAGCAAACTTCCCCTTTATGCACACGACACATTCTTTATCAGGTCTACGCTTTTCGCCTTCAATGTGCATGCCTTCTGTCACCATTTGCAGTTTCAGTAAATCCTCGTAATTACAATGACCCATAATCTCATGCCATGTCTGAATATCGTGGCTGGCGGTTACTTTACACATATTATTGTCATTACACTCTGTTTTCAGGTAATACATTCTCTGATACACGTCTATGTCAAATTGTGTACCGTTGGGCTCTACAAGAACATTTTTACCTTCCATGAAGGACACTCTGGCCCCGTTCGCAGCAGCAGCCATTACAGAGAATAGTCCTTGTGGGAACGATGGCACATAGAGAGCGTTCCTTAACGTCACAGTACGCCGGCGCCCCCCGCTGTCCGTGAGGTATACCTGTGCGTCCCCTCTTCCTCTCGCCAACCTGTGGATGCGCCTTCCGTCTGCCAGCTCCATGCTGTGTCCCTCCGGGTGGAAAGTGCTGTCAAAGTTCTTGAACAGACTCCTGTCGTTGATGACGTGGGACACTCCCTGCCACTCCCCGAGGGGGAGAGTGATACGTTTCTACTGGGGCTTCGAACAAGAGAGCTCCCGCCCCCTCCATGTAATCCTCAGTCTCCATCGGAAATGGAGAAGAGGCAAGAGAACTCTCGTCCGGCTCCAGCGCAACCCTAAAGCCAGGCCGTTTGCCCCTGCTGCTCGCCACCTTACGACGAGAGCGAGCCAAGGCGAAGAGTCTGCGACGCAAATCCCCGGCCACCAGAGGAGCTGTCGGCCTTTCGGCCGACAACCAGGGCTGGAACCAGGCCATCTGACAGGAGATGGAGGCTCAACGGCCCCTCTGCGAGGCAAACTCACCACCGGGCGCCGCCCAGGCGTATCTGGCTGCCACGACCGCGGAGCCAGAGACGGCCCACGACGCACGGAGGACGCGGCGATAGTGAAGCGCTGGTGGAGGGTGACGTTGCGAGCGTCTAGACTCTAGACCCTCCAACGGTGAAGACATTATCTCTTCGTTTTTTCCGTAAAATTGCAAGAGAGAAAAAAACAAAGATACAATGTCAACATAGCTCCTTTCCAACAACCATTTCGGCACTAAACTCAAAGTGGTGTATACAGTCACTTTACTGTGGTGAAAATAGGGAAGGGGCTGTTAGTGTGGCCACGACCCCGCTTATGTAGAGGAGCGGATGTGGGTGTGGCCAGGCGGATGGATGTGTACATGTGGAGAAAAATGATTCAGTGTTAGATTGGATACATTAGTAAACACAGTAGTGATGTACATAAACATAATGTCATAAACATATGGTCTATAGCTACAATAATATTCATTAGTAATATAGTGCAACTAGTAACTAAGACATTCACTTAACCAGAGTTATTATATATAACCTACATAGCCTATGCAGGGAGTTACTCATGCAATGCATGTAAACAATATAAGTAGGCGGACTGTAAACCAGGTGTAAAGATACATTCAATTCACTAGAGGTAATGAGTGAGTTATATTTATATAGCCTAGGCTAGCTAACGTGCGGCTAAGCTAGCAACGCAGCACAGCAGCATAGCACTAGCAGAGGCAGCCTAGGCTGGCTAACATGCGGCTAAGCTAACGGCGCAGCATCTCAATAACAGAGAGAAACAACGTCAACAGAAATGGATCAATGTGGACATACTGTAAGTGTAGAGTAAGCTGAATGAATGAATTGGGCAGGAACTAAACATAAGTACTGTACTCACGTTCATTGACGCACACTTTATCCCAAAGGGACAGGAGTAAACTACTGCTGCTCCGTCGTCAGACAACTGAACTGAGACCAAACCTGCGCAACGTAGAAGAAACTCTTAAAGGGCCAGTAACCTTATCAGCAGACTAGAATGCGACACTAGTTGGAGCACATCACGCTGAACGATTACACTGGCATAAATCAATTACCCTTTCCTGTCAACAACAACATATTAAAGGGCTATTACAGAACAAAGTAGTCTTTTTTTTTATCCACTTTTTCTCCCATTTTCTATATTTTTCTCCCATCCCAATTTCATATCATCCAATTCAACCCTCCCCTGTCACGAACGCTGTTTCTTGCCTCCCACAAGCCGGCTGCAATGTGGACTAAGTCATACATAGCACAAGTCCCCTCCGGTACTTGAGGTAACAGCAGTCGCATCTTTTCACCTGCGCAGCTCGATCTCTCAGTGGCGAGGAGTAACGCGTGGGAGGCTCACGCTGCCCCCGACACTTCCTGATTCTACTGCGCAGGCGCACCAACCGACCTGTAGGAGTCGCTGTCCACAACGCCCGATCCCCACCCATCAGTTTCCCACCCCCTAATACGGCCAATGTGTATTAGTATGAACGACCAGCTAAACTGAAAGCAATATGGAGCGCTGGGCTCAAACAGGCGAGCCCAGCGTCTCCGCATTCGTGGCGAGCGCCTTGCCCACTACGCCACGTAGCCGCCCCCAGAACAAAGTAGTCTTATTAACAGGGCTTTCCTACACAGCCGCACCCAAAAGTCTACTTAGACCTTTTGAACTAAACGGGAAAGTCTCAGGGGTCCTCGGTATCCGGGAGACTCGGGAGCTGCACCAACCGGGACACAGGGCGCAGGTATGTTCGGTCCTTCACCTGGACAGCTGCGGTGCTGATACGCCCGTCAGCTCCAGGGTACGTCTGAGTGACCTTCCCGACAGGCCAGAGTGCCTGAGGAAGCTGTGGGTCAACGATGAGGGCCACCTGGCCGAGTGACAGTTCCTTGCCATCCTTCCTCCACTTCTGCCTCTCCTGTAGACCCGGTAAGTAGTGGCGAATGAATGCGGACCAGAAATGATCGGCCAGCACTTGACTATGCCTCCAGCGACGTTTCCCAAGGAGGTCACTGGAGTCGTAAACTGCTTGAGGTAGAGACGAATCACGGCGTCCCATGATGAGGAGGTTCCGGGTAACGGGATCAGGGTCTGCAACGTCCGAGGAGAGGTAGCCCAATGGCTTTGCATTCATGATACCCTCCACTTCGATGAAGACTGTGTGGAGGACGGTCTCAGACACTATCTGATCTTTCAAGATGACTCTGAGGGCAGTCTTCACCGACTTCACCTCCCTCTCCCAAGTTCCACCAAAGTGCGGTGCGATCGGCGGGTTGAAGCGGAACGTAATCTTCTGCTTAGCCAACTGTTCCTTCAGTCTGGGTTCCATCTCAGCAAAGGCTTCCTGCAGCTCTCTGTTTCCTCCGACAAAGTTTGTGCCATTATCACTGAGGAGCTCGAAAGGTGTACCACGGCGCGAGATGAAACGCCTCAGGGACATCAAGAAGGCGTCAGAGTCCAAGCTTTCTAGGAGGTCAAGGTGTATGCAGCGTGTAGTCATACACTTGTACACAATCCCCCACCTCTTCTCATTCCGGCGCCCTATCTTGATGTGAAATGGCCCGAAACAGTCTACTCCTGTAGAATAGAATGGGGGCTTGTAGAGACGCAGGCGACAGGGCGGAAGGTCGGCCATTTTAGGCATGTCGGGCTTTGCTCGCCACAGATGACATTCTCGGCAGGTGTGCTGATGCTTGCGGATTGCTTCTCTTCCTCGTAGAACCCAGAATCGGGATCGAAGATCAGCGAATACCCTCTAAGGCCCGGGGTGGAGAAGAGTTTGATCATAATTGTAAAGTCAACTCTTGCTTTCCACTCCAAAGGACATAAGGAAACAACTCCAAGTTCCAACTCCAAGTCCATTTTTATTTTCAACTTTTCAACAGTTTCAGTTGCAGTTGATTCTTGACTGGTTGGTTCTTCATATAGGTTGAAAACCTTCGAAAACAAAGAAAAAGGTTTTAACAATGCAATAAACATAAACAATAAACAACAATAACCATCTTTTCAAACCAATAAGTTCTTTTTAAACATGGTTGATTTTAAACATTAAATATATATTTTAAATAATCAAACGTCTTTTAACGATAGTGTTTACACAATGAATGCCAAAATGTAAAGTATTAAATTACCTTATAAAGTCGACATTTTAACACGGTCTTAAATTAACTCATAAAGTCGACATTTTAACCCAATTATTAAAGTCATTTTCAATTAATCATTTCTGAATTGTAACCTTTAATAAATGATTCAAGTTAGTAAACATTTGATTCAAGTCAAGTAAACATTTGGTATTTTAAATTGAATAAGTGAAGAAATATAGCTAAACTTTAAGCTTGTAGATCAGCTCTGATTGAACAAGGCATTTTAAACCTTTAAACATGAGTTGTCGACCTTTTTAGTAGTCTTTCAAATTCTTAAATCATTTTAACATTTCTAACTTGGTCTTAATTTGTAAAGAGATACTTTTAAACATAAATGAAAACCAACTCTCAAGCAAGTGAATGTGTAGACTGAAACAGTTGGAGCTACTAAACACACAATTGAATTAGCCTGATTTTAACCACATTTAAGCAGAAGTATAAATAAACAGTAGAATAAGTAGAACATAACCGACCATTGGCGTCTTTGGGGGTAGAGCTCCTTGGGTCGACCTTCAGCTTGCTTTGTTTGTTTGTTCTGTGAGTGTCTCCACCACCAGCCTTTAACAGCTGTTCAATCAGCCAACGGCAGCCATCTTGCAGCTGATGCACTCTGGGAGATGTAGTTGGTAGTTGTCTGAGGTGTCTTGACATGCTCCACTCATGAGTTTTAACTCAACACCTCCCACTTGAGCTCCTGGGTTCTTTTTTTTTTAAACTTTGACCAGTCAGCTGGTTCTTTTAGCGTTTATCGCTTTTTTTTTTTTTTTTTTTGTCAAGCATGACCGACAGAAACAGGTTGAATGGGGGTATAGATCGGGGGAAGACACTCTGAGAAAATACGGCTAGTCCGGGAGTCGAACTCGCTACCCCAGATCCGTGACGAGCACGGTTGTCCCCGACGCCGAAATAGCGTTCGAGGTACGCGGTGAGCTACTGGAGCTCCCCCCGAGCTCCTGGGTTCTTAACCACAGAGGTCACTCAAGTCCTTCTCAAGTGTTGTTCTTCAGTAGGAAGTAGAATGACCAGCCGTCTGACATCTCGATGCAGAATTGTGGCCGGGATTTTGGTTTTTTCACTGTTTGATTTTGTGGGCTTTCCTTTGTCATTTGCTTTCGTGATGGGGACAGGATAGCTGGGAAAGGTCCTCACCAGCACATCTCTTACGATGCCTTTGCGGTCAGCGTTGACACTGACTACTCTAGCCAGCTTGTACTGTCCTCTCAGGGCATTTTGGTCAGCCAACCAGACCACATCTCCAACAGCAACATTTCGCTCTTTGGTGTGCCATTTGTTCCTTATGAACAAATTAGGACCGGCCAATTGGCTCCATTTCTTCCAGAACTTGCTGACTTCTGCCTGAATATTCTGAAGTCTTTTGTATGGGTAGCCATCAAACTGAAAGTCTCCAGGGTCACCTTTAGGATGGGCACGTCCTAAAAGCAGAGAGTTTGGAGTGATGTACTCTATGCAGTCTTCCCTGCTTTGAGTTCTTGCATCGATGGGTCTCTCATTAGCAAGGTTGGCTGCCATGAAGAGAAACGTTTGGAATTCTCCCCATGTGAAAACACCTTCTCCACCAAGGTTGCTTAAGGCCCGCTTCACTATTCTGACAGCTGCCTCTGCTGCACCGTTCCTGTGGGGAGAGTCTGCGGGGTGGATCTTCCACGACCATTCTGTGCCATGTTTGGCAGCTCTTCCTTCAAGTTCAGGCCTGTTCAGTTGGTCAAGGAATTTGTAAAGCTTTTCCAGAGCAGGCTTGGCTCCCACAAAGTTAGAGCCAGGGTCTGACCAGAGTTTCCTGGGGTGTCCTCTCAGCGAAGTGAACCTTTGATAGGCGAGCAGGAATCCTTCGGATGACTGGTCACTCACCACTTCAGTGTGCATGGCTCGGGAAGCCATGCAGCAGAAGACGATTCCCCATACTTTGAGTCTGGTCCTCTTTTTGACCTCATCCTTCACTTCATAGGGGCCGAACAGGTCCATGGTGTTGAATTCAAAGGGTGTAGCTGGGCCTGTTCGCTCTGGAGGCAGGTCAGCCATGATTTGTTGACACTGTTTTACATTGTTCTTTCTGCAAACGACACAGCTGTCAACCACCCTCTTGGCAAGTCTCCGGCCTTTTATCACCCAAGCCTTTTTCCTCATGCGAAGAAGGGTTCCTGCTACTCCCTCATGGTTTGCTTTGTGGGATTCTTGTGCCAGCAATGTAGACACCCACGATTCAAAAGGCAAGACTGGCACTGCAGTCTTCACTTCGTTGAACATCTGGATTCTGCCTCCACAAAATAGGAGTCCAGAGTTCACGTCTTTGTACACTGCCAATCTGCTTAGAGTCGTCTCTGGGAAGGCTATAGCTTCTTGAGCAGCGAGGAAAAGGTCTTCAGATGCGTTGTCAAGTTCTTTTACAGTCAACCCAGCTTGTTTGGGTGATGCCTCCCACTTTGACTGCCCTGGCACCTGCCACTTCCTCTCTAGCCACTGCTTGACAGCTCGATAGACCCAGGCGATGACTCTCACCAGTTTGGACAGGTTGCTGAATCTTCTTATTTCCACAAGATCTTTGACCCAGCCAGTGGGCTTCCTTCTTAGAAGAGTTGGCATTTCCTTTTGACTTTCCTCTGTGGTCAGAGGGTCGTCTTCCTGCGGACTGATTTTAGCTTGAGCTCGTGTGATTGCAGCTGAAAATGCCTTCCTTTGGAGTGTGTTTACGCTCTCCCTGGCCTGGGCAGCTACCTCTCCAGCTGATTTAATGGGCCACTCCTCCACTGGCCACTTCAGGAAATCTGGTCCATTTTGCCAGGTGGAATCCTCTTTTAAATCTTCAGGAGTGCCTCCTCTTGTAATGATGTCAGCTATGTTCAGACCTCCACGGATCCACCACCAGTCCTGCACTGGTGCAGTCTTTTGGATTTCACCCACTCTGTTGGCAAAGAAGCTTTGGTACCCATAACTGTCTCTCTGGATTGCCCCAAGGACCGTCTGACTGTCCAGCAGATGGAACCATTTCTCGATCTTCATTCGAGCATGCTTTTCCACATACTTCCTGATTCTGGCTGCGAAGACTGCTCCACAGATCTCAGCTTTTACAGCTTCTCCCTTTTGATCCAGAGGTGTCAGTTTGGCTTTTGATTCCACGAACCGAACTTCAATGCCATGACATGTTTCCCACCTTAAGTACATCACAGCTCCAAAGGTTTTGTCACTTCCATCAGAGAATGTGATGCCCCAAGGGTTTCCTTTCCAGTCAGCTGGTGTGAGGCTTCTGTAGAATTTCACCTGACCAAGCTGTACATATTCTTCAAAAAGCTGTATGGCTTCTTCTCTGATGCTTTCCGAGAGTGGTTTGTCCCAGGTTTCTTGGGTCAGCTTGCCACCTCCTCCCTCTTGGAATGCCTTTCTGACAAGAATTGCTCCCTTCTGCTTGACCGGTGCTACTAGGCCAATTGGGTCGTACAGCCCGGCTACTTGGCTTAAGAGAGCCCTTCTAGTCAGTGGGTTTGGTGTTTCGGTTCTCACCTCTTCTTTGAGGAGATCTTTGCCAACTCTCATTTTCTTCTTTCTTTTGGAAAAGTTAACTGAGGTCAACATGTAGAGCTTGTCTTCGTCCACTTGGTAGCCGATGCCTAGGGCTTTGTTGTCTTCTTCCCTCATTTGATTTGGGAGAATGAAGGTTTTCCCTTGTTCCTCTTTTAGGACTTCCTTCTCTGTTCCTTTCCTCCCACTTTGCCCTGACCGGACCCATGGTTTGAGGAAGAAGCCTCCAGCTCCCAAAATCTCTTCAACTTTTGCAGTGATTTTGTCGAGTTGATCCAGGTTATTGTGGGAGGTCAAGAGGTCGTCCACATAACTGTCCTCTTCAATGACTCTGCATTCATCTTTCAAGTGAACAAAGCTGGGCAGGCTCGCCGTTTCTCTCATAGCCAACTGAGCGATGCAACCAGCAGGTTTGTCCCCGATGTTGACTCTGGTGATTGCATATTCACTGATCTCCTCTTCTGGGCTGTCTCTCCAGAGGAATCTGTGTAGATGCATCTCACGCTGCTCCAGCCACACAGAGTTGTACATCTTCTTTATGTCTCCTAGAGCTGCATGCACACCTTCTCTGAACCGTAGCAGTACAGCTCTAATAGGGTTGAGTACATCTGGTCCCTTAAGAAGGATGTCATTCATGCTCACGCCTTTGTATTTCTGGCTGCTGTTCCAGACAATACGAACTGGTGTTGTCACTGAATGGGGGTTTGGCGCCACCAGGTGGCTCACATACCACACTGGTCCAGTCCACTTGTCAATGATGTCATCGGTGAGTTTTATGGCTGCTCCTCGTTCGACCATTTCCTGGATTTGGGTTGTGTATGCGACTTTCCAGTCTGGTTCTTTGCTCAGTTGTTTTTCCATCCTTAAGAAGCAGGCCTGGACTGCACTTTTGTTGTAGGGGAGAGAGACAGGATCTACGGTCCAAGGATATTTTGCATCCCAGTGTGGAGATGGGGTGTGAGCATCCTCCTCTTTGTAGGTGAGGCCTCCTTTAATGATTTCATACTCCCTCTCCTCTGCCAGGGTCATTTCTTTTCCTCCTGGTGGACAGTTTCCACATCGACATCCTCCACATCTTGGTTCACATGCAGCTCCGATGCTGTCCCAGTGCCACCACTCAAGGAACTCACGGTTACTGGCAACTGTGAATGTCTCTTGATATTTGACTGCTGCTGTTCTCATGGAGCGAGCAAAGTGAGTTCTTGATTCATATGCTTCCACGTCCACCTCTTCATGCAGATCAGGATGTGCTCCGCCCACCGTCTTCCCCAGTGAACTCTCCCATAAGACGAGGTCTCCAACTACTTTTACTCTTTGGGGAGCGAGTCTTCCCTCTCGGTGGCTTATGAGTAGTTCAACCTCTTCTGGCCTTTCCAGCTCTTCAAGCTTGACCTCCGGGAAAAACCTTTGCAACCTCTCTGGTTGAATCACTTGATGGACCTTGGCGATTTCATCTAGGCCGTAGCACTCGTAGCAGACTAGTTCGTGGGCTCTTTCAGTGCCTGTAGGAGTCTTCACTCTAACTTTGAGGAGGTATCTCTGAGTGTCCACCTTCATGGCCATTCCTCCAACCCCATGCACAATCAATGTTATCTTCTCTCTTCTCAACCCAAGTCTTTCAGCAGCCTTATGGGTGATGTAGTTTGTATCTGACGCTAGGTCAATCAATGTCCCAATTTTCTGACTAGCGTTTGCAGTGACTTTCATCAGCATCATGATGACAGGAAGCTCGGCGAGACCATTTCTTCGCAGTAGTTCAGACTGGCCGGAGGTTTTGAGTGCCACTGTAGTTTTGTTAGTAAAAGCCCTTCTGCCTCGATCTGCCATTTCAGAGGAGAGTCCAGACAAGAACGACTCTTGTTCCTCTGTGAGTTTGCCTTTGTTGCCGTCTCTTCCACCTCTTCCTTCTTCCCATCAAGGCTTGAATTCTCCTTTTGGGCAGAGGATATAGTGGTGGTCTGCGGCATTTCCTCCCTTCTTACAGTCTGCATTTCTGCATAGGAATGTCTCTCTGCAGTATGCAGTTCCGTCATGGCATCCGAGACATTTCCTGCATGCTCCCAGCTTCTTCAAGGCAGCCGTCTTCTCCGAAAGCTTCAGTCCCTTGAATTTCCGGCAAAAGAACAGTTTGTGGTTATGTCCACTGTCGCCACAGACAACACATACGTCAAGCTCTAGTCTCTTTGTGTTCTTTGTCGAGGCAAACTTTCTTTCATTCTTTTTGTCCGGGCGATCTGGCTTGTCAGTCTTCTCCACAATTCTTAGTTGATCAAGCCTCTCCAGTACGTCTTCCTGGTTCTTCAAATATTTCAAGAGCATGTCAAAATGGTTCTCTGCTGTGACATTGCTGCTGGGATCTACCATGAACATCAACCAGTCTCTCTTGATAAAGTCAGGTAACTTGCTTTCAATTGATTTGATCACAAGTGCGTTGTTTATGGCCCCAGAGTTGCCCAATTCAGTGAGATCTGACAGAGCCTTCTCCACAGTGATGCTTGATTTATTTCCATGCCTGTTCTCTAAGACTCTGAAAATGTCTCTGGCTGTAGTGTAGGTAGAAAGTCTGAGTTCTTTTGAGATTTTCTCCTCCACGCTGTCCAAGAGCTGGATCTTTTTAACTTCAGGGGATCCGGATGGCTCTCCCTGCCTTTGCAGGCTTTCCCAATCTTTTCTCCATCTGTGATATTCTCTCTTATTTCCAGAGAAGGTAGGTAGGGTGGTTGGCTTTATCCTCACCAACGGTGTCGTCGGATGGTGTGGTGCAACTCCTGTGCCTTGCTCAGCATTCCTCAGGCTGCGTGCAGATGTAAACTGAGGTTTCCTCATCTTCAGCCTGAGAAGGGTGTCTTCTAGCTTCTTGAGCCTCGCATTCAGTTCATCTCTGGATTCGTCAGGTATCCATTTCTCCCACGTGGACATTATAGAGATGGCCTTGTCTCCCATCTCGTCTGAGAGCGTTAGGTGCTGTTCATAGCACTCAGTCCTCACTGGCACAGTTCCTGCTGCTTCACTTACTTTCTCAGCTCCATCAATAGCTGTTTCCAGCTCATGTTTTCCATATTTGGACCACAGGATTAGCTGCACAATGTCTTTGATCTCTTCCATCTTTGTTTCGGCTTCTTTTGAAGTATGTTTGAGGTCGTCCTCTTGCTTCTCGTCAAGCCCTTTCTCTTCATCCTCAGGTTCTACTTCAGCCTCCAGCCCAAACCTGAATTCATCATTTGCCTCAAGCACGGCTCTATAACAGAGTGAGAGTGTGCTGAACTCATCCATCAGCTCGGATCGCAGCATGGTGTCTGCTCCTCTGGCAATGTGGTTGGCTTGTTTGGTGAAGCGGCGTTTTGCTGTGGTCCTCTCCTTCTTTAGTTGTTTGACCTCCGCCATATCTTCCTCCATCTTTATCCTTCTGTGTCAGCAGTATTGGGTCGAAGCAGTTTTATCCTCGTCCTCCACTGCTAGCACTTGGTTTTCAACTGTAAAGTCAACTCTTGCTTTCCACTCCAAAGGACATAAGGAAACAACTCCAAGTTCTAACTCCAAGTCAATTTTTATTTTCAACTTTTCAACAGTTTCAGTTGCAGTTGATTCTTGACTGGTTGGTTCTTCATATAGGTTGAAAACCTTCGAAAACAAAGAAAAAGGTTTTAACAATGCAATAAACATAAACAATAAACAACAATAACCATCTTTTCAAACCAATAAGTTCTTTTTAAACATGGTTGATTTTAAACATTAGATATATATTTTAAATAATCAAACGTCTTTTAACGATAGTGTTTACACAATGAATGCCAAAATGTAAAGTATTAAATTACCTTATAAAGTCGACATTTTAACACAGTCTTAAATTAACTCATAAAGTCGACATTTTAACCCAATTATTAAAGTCATTTTCAATTAATCATTTCTGAATTGTAACCTTTAATAAATTATTCAAGTTAGTAAACATTTGATTCAAGTCAAGTAAACATTTGGTATTTTAAATTGAATAAGTGAAGAAATATAGCTAAACTTTAAGCTTGTAGATCAGCTCTGATTGAACAAGGCATTTTAAACCTTTAAACATGAGTTGTCGACCTTTTTAGTAGTCTTTCAAATTCTTAAATCATTTTAACATTTCTAACTTGGTCTTAATTTGTAAAGAGATACTTTTAAACATAAATGAAAACCAACTCTCAATCAAGTGAATGTGTAGACTGAAACAGTTGGAGCTACTAAACACACAATTGAATTAGCCTGATTTTAACCACATTTAAGCAGAAGTATAAATAAACAGTAGAATAAGTAGAACATAACCGACCATTGGCGTCTTTGGGGGTAGAGCTCCTTGGGTCGACCTTCAGCTTGCTTTGTTTGTTTGTTCTGTGAGTGTCTCCACCACCAGCCTTTAACAGCTGTTCAATCAGCCAACGGCAGCCATCTTGCAGCTGATGCACTCTGGGAGATGTAGTTGGTAGTTGTCTGAGGTGTCTTGACATGCTCCACTCATGAGTTTTAACTCAACAATAATCTTGGATGATCAGCCTTGTCAGGGGGTGATGTGGATCCAAGACGATTGGGTGAATGGCATCCATCTCCAAGTTCTCGGCTCTGCGCAGCCTACCGCCTACTCTGAGGAGACCTGTAGCCTTGTCGTACTCCGGAGATAGGGAGCCCACACGACTGTCTGAGGGAAGAGGTCGGTCAGACTTGAGGGCCTTGATCTCCTCTGGGAATGAGTCCAGCTGGGCTCGTTTAAGGAGGACCTTCTCGGCATTGAGAACGTCAGCTGCTTCATAAGGCTGATCTGTAGTCTGGGCATCAGCCGCACCATGAAGGGAACTGACTGTTGCTTGGACGAGATCTTTCCATGAAGTGAAGTCTTCAACAGCAGGGAGCAAAGGACTGGGGGAGGTGGTTACATGACAGATTATGGCAGACTTCTTCATCTCGTGGCCGTCAGACTTGGGATGAGCAGAGGGCATAGTAGGCCACTGGTCTTCAGGTAAGTAGAGGAACTCTGGACCTTTGTGCCATCGATGTGGTCGTACCAGTTCCTCCAGGGTTAGGCCCCGAGTGATGTCATCTGCTGGGTTTGATGCAGAGTTCACGTATCTCAAGTTATCGGGCTCGGTCAGGTTCTGGATTTCTGCAACTCGTGTGCCCACGAAGACCTTATATCTACAGGACTCTGACTTGATCCAATGGAGAACTGTGGTGGAATCCGACCACAAGACAACCCGTTGAATGGGGACGGTGAGCTCGGCTTGAAGTACATCATTAAGCTGGGCACCTGTGAGGGCAGCACTCAGCTCGAGTCGGGGCATCGACAGCTGCTTCCTGGGGGCCACCCGAGACCTAGCGAGCACGAAGGAAATGTGGACTTGCTGTTGGTCATCCATGGTCCGCATATAGGCAACAGAGCCGTATGCACGCTCGGACGCGTCACAGAAGATGTGGAGGTCCCTGGTCGAAGTAGAGGTGTCCGCATGTGGTGGAGCGTAGGCTCGGTGGAACTCCAGGTGTATGAGGTGAGGGATCTCTTGCTCCCAGGTGCGCCATCTGTCGAGCAGACTTTGGGGTCGGATTGGGTCGTCCCAACCGACCTCCTCCTTCCAAAGGTCTTGTATGATGACCTTAGCTCTTGTGGTGAAAGGTACGATGTAGCCAAGGGGGTCATACTGGCAGGCAAGTACTCTGTAGAGGTTCCTCATGGTAGGTGCTGAGGTCTCCACAGGGCGGTGCTTATAGCCCAGGGAGTCATTGAGGCAGTTCCAGCGTAGGCCCAGTGTAGGCTCCTGAAGATCACTACTACTCTTGGAGTGCCACAGTTCGCTGCTTTCAGAGTGGGCTTCAGGCGGAAGGTGCTCGATGACCATTTGGGCCACGTTGCTTGCCCACTGGCGGACCTCAAACCTCCCGTCTGTAGGTGATGGCGGAGTTCATCGACGAGACGCTTGGCCTCTTCAGCAGAGTGTGTGCTATGCAGACAGTTGTCGACATAGAAGGACTGCTCGACTGTCTTTATCAAGTTGGAATTGCCCTCTGTGTCGTTTTGGATGTGTTGCTGGAGGGCATAAATAGCGCAGCAGGGGCTACAGGTTGTCCCGAATGGAAGTACCTGCCACTCATAGATGTCCAGCTCCTTCTCCCTCTCCATGTTCCTCCAGATGAAGCGCAGCACTGGCTTGTCAGTAGGCAGCAGGCGGATCTGATGAAACATGCCTTTGATGTCGCCACTGATTGCCACGGCATGCTGACGAAACCTGAGGAGGACACCAAGCAGGGTTGGCCCGAGTGTAGGTCCAGGAAGCAGAAGGTCATTTAGGGACAGGCCTTGGTACTGGAATGAACAGTTAAAAACAATCCTGTCCTTACTGTTGTGGGTCACCATATGGTGCGGTATGTAATAGGATTCTGCAGACTGGTCGGCTTCTGTTGGGGTTATCCTTGCCACATAACCAGCCTTCTCCAGTTTCCGTATCTCATTACAGTAGACCTCAGCTCGTTTGGGGTCCTTGGTAAGTCTTCTCTCTATGCTGCGGAGGCATGGCAGCACAGCTTCCTTAAGGGCATGTAGTGGAGTAGCATTTGCTTGCCGAAGCAGGGGAGTAGTGTAGCGCTGGACTCCGTCGACCTTGACCCTGGTAGTGAGTGCTTGGAGCGCGACCATGGCTTGCTGATCTTGCTTGGAGCGAGTGACTGCCTTCGCGCTGATGTAAGGGAGAGTGTCGACTTGCCAGAGACGCTCGACGTTCCTGAAGAGCTCTGTGGCTGGAGAGACAGTGGCAATGTGGAGGCACTGTGAAGAAGATGTAGTCTGGGCAAGGTTTGTAGGACCCTGGAGTGACCAACCTAGTCGGGTGCAGATACCGACAGGACCGCCTGGTGGGCCTGCACGTACAGGCTGTACTGGGATCAGAAGGTGTGGCATATCTGAACCAATCAGAAGTAATGGCTGGGCATGGTCGACTGATGGTAAGGGCAGGCCGTGGAGGTGCTTGTAGCATTTCTGTAGTGCGGCCACAGGATAAGAGTGTTCGGCCAGGCTGAGGCCTTCGGCAGTGAAGGCCTGGTGGATCCGATACTTCTGGGAAGGCGTGCACCATGGAGAAACATCGAAGGAGACGGAGCTGCCCTGCATTCTGCTGGACGGTTTGTAGATGGAGGGTCTCTGGCTTTCTGGGAAGGTTCAGACGCCGCACGGCTTGAGGCAGAACGATACTTTGTTCAGAGCCATCGGCCAACACGGCATAGGTCTCCAAGGCTTGGTCTCCGTTCCTCAAGATGACCTTGATGACCTTTAACATAACCTGTTGTGGACGGTTGGGCCGGTCGAGGTATACCTTGGTGGGTGGTGTAGTGACCATGCAGACTGTGGTTTCACCCTGCTGTATGGAGTCGTGCAGAATGGTAAGGTGCTGTTCTTTGCATGTATTGCATGGGCGCGTCAGAGTACATGCTTCGGCAGAGTGTTTGCGTCCATACTTCCAGCACCGTTTCCCCTCTCTGATCCACTTCACGGCCTGGCTGGTAGATAGCGTCTTGAAGTCATCACAGGCATTCAAGAAGTGCTCCTTATTGTCGCAATAGGGGCAATACGGTTTGGACTTGAAAGGGGTTTTGTAGCGAGTAGGCTCTGGGGTACTAGCAACTTCCCCAGCATTGAGAAGGATGGTTGTGGTCTTCTCCTTATAATGAGTGACACGTTGGTCTTGCTTGGCTGGCTTGGGTGCGTCGCACTGATAAAGCGCTGCAGCTCGACTTGAGAGGCGCTTAGCTTGTGACTTCATCTGAAGCCAGGCTGCCAGGTCAGGCAGGGTGTATGTCAGGTCTGACCCTGTCCGGAGAATGCCGTGGCTGAGACAGTATTCGATGAATCCGTCCCTGACTGAAGGAGGCATCTTGCTCAGGAGCCGGTCGACATGGGATCCGCATCTCAACTCGTACCCGTTTTGACCTTCAAGTGTCCCGAGCATGCCCACCAGAGACTGGATGGACAGGGCGAAGGAGTCGAAGGCTTCAGTGTCACCAAACTTGATGGGAGGTGAGTTGAGAATGGCACCTAACTCTGATTGGACGAGCTGTCTGGGTTGACCGTACTTGTCTTGCAGGGCTTGCAATGCAGCGGTATATGGTTGAGGGTCATACATGTAGGCTCTGGCAAGGTGGAGAGCACTGGGGAGTTTCAAGTGGCCGAGGAGCACCTGGTACTTATACTGTTCAGGCAGGTGCCCATTACTGCCCATCAAGTTATCCAAGGCTATCTTGAGTAGAGCAAAGTCACTTTCGCGGTCACGTTCAAAGACTGGCAGCATCGGCTGTGGGATGCCGTAGGGAGAGGTAATCAGCATCTCTGATCCTGGGTGCTGTAAATGCCCTGATATAACCTGTGGCGGGATAGGAGCCATGTGAGGTGCAGCAGGACTCACGTTCTTGGTCACACCATAGGTAGGACTCTGGATACTGTGTGTAGCTACAAAAGCTTCATGTGAGGTCGTAGGTTGCTCAGTTGAACCAGGCATGTTGGGAGCTGGGTACCATGACACAGGGGGAGCGGCAGAGCGAGACATCG
Source organism: Notolepis coatsorum (assembly GCF_963971535.1). Classification (NCBI taxonomy): domain Eukaryota; kingdom Metazoa; phylum Chordata; class Actinopteri; order Aulopiformes; family Paralepididae; genus Notolepis; species Notolepis coatsorum. Next base: position 83,629,583 of record NC_140165.1, on the reverse strand, counting down.
CCTGTGCTGGATGGTGCATCACTGGAGTGATGGCGGCTGGATTAGCCGGCGGGGAATGCATGTTCTGTGGTATGGTAGGAAGTGCTAGAGGCACAGGTGCCACTACGTGGTGCTGTAGTCCAGGTGGTGGATAGGTCGGCTCAGATACTGCTGCGGGCACAAGAAGGGGTGCAGGGTGTAGATGAGAGATGGATTGATGTGGTGAGCCTGCGGGAGCATTGGCAGGTGGGGCATGAATCACTGGTAGGGAGTAGAAGCCCCTGGGGGACGATGCACCGCTACGTGGTCTCGTCTCTGACTCTTGAAGAAGTGAGGTGACCAGTTTGGCAACTTGAAGTTCCTTCTCCTTCTTCTTAAGCCACCTCTGCCTGTCAAGGCATGTAGCGATAGCTTCCCGTGCATCTTGTGCTTCCTGCTGTAGGCGTTGTAAGCGTTGGCACTCCAGGTCGGCGTTGCAGTCTTCTTGTACCTGGCGCTGTAGCTCCTCAAGCTCCAGGTAGTGGATGTGCTCCTGGAGGATAGCTTCCTGGACTGGTGAGAGAGCATGTTGTGGGTGTACACTCCCAGATGAACGATGGGAGCCAACACCTGACCTTATGGTGGGTCTAGGAATTGACTGGTGTGAGGACCTACTACCTTCAGACGGGTCCCTTGCCTCACTCGCCGGGTATGAACGATGGGAGCCGACACCTGACCTTATGGTGGGTCTAGGAGTTGACTGATGTGAGGACCTACTACCTTCAGACGGGGCCCTTGCCTCACTCGCCGGGTATGAACGATGGGAGCCAACACCTGACCTTATGGTGGGTCTAGGAATTGACTGATGTGGGTGCTCGCTCCTCATAGAGGTCCTCGTCTCGCTAGCCCGGCGCCGTGATGCGTGGGATAGGGCCTTTGGGGGTTCATCTTGTGGTTGAGTACGGAGTTGAGTACTAGGATGAGTACTAGGTTGAGTACTGGGTTGAATACTGGATTGAGTACTGGATTGAGTACTGGGTTGAGTACTGGGTTGAGTACTAGGCTGAGTGCTAGGTTGAGCACTGGGTTGAGTACTGGGTTGAGTACTAGGTTGAGTACTGAGTTGAGTACTGGGTTGAGTACTGGGTTGAGTACCGAGTTGAGTACTGGGTTGAGTACTGGGTTGAGTACTAAGTTGAGTACTGGGTTGAGTACTGGGTTGAGGTTCATATCCCACTTCGAAGTCACGTAGGTGCTGCGGATGAGCGGTGGTCTCTGTGGTGTCCTGGTCTGCCATAGCGTCTTGAAGGAGCTCTATCCGGCTCAAAGGACCATGAAACGGAGGGCTAGGGCCTCCACAGGGTGCGTTTGATAGAGCTGGCGGACACTATGGGGTTGTGACTCCGATTAAAGAATCACACAGAGGCGTGCTGCAGTTAATGGTTGTATTTGGGAATTTGCATGTGTGTGGTCTACAAAGGAATACAATACAGTATACATTAGTAAACACAGTAGTGACGTACATAAACATAATGTCATAAACATGTGGTCTATAGCTACAATAATATTCATTAGTAATATAGTGCAACTAGTAACTAAGACATTCACTTAACCAGAGTTATTAAATATAACATACATAGCCTATGCAGTGAGTTACTCATGCAATGCATGTAAACAATATAAGTAGGCGGACTGTAAACCAGGTGTAAAGATACATTCAATTCACTAGAGGTAATGAGTGAGTTATATTTATATAGCCTAGGCTAGCTAACGTGCGGCTAAGCTAGGAACGCAGCACAGCAGCATAGCACTAGCAGAGGCAGCCTAGGCTGGCTAACATGCGGCTAAGCTAACGGCGCAGCATCTCAATAACAGAGAGAAACAACGTCAACAGAAATGGATCAATGTGGACATACTGTAAGTGTAGAGTAAGCTGAATGAATGAATTGGGCAGGAACTAAACATAAGTACTGTACTCACGTTCATTGACGCACACTTTATCCCAAAGGGACAGGAGTAAACTACTGCTGCTCCGTCATCAGACAACTGAACTGAGACCAAACCTGCGCAACGTAGAAGAAACTCTTAAAGGGCCAGTAACCTTATCAGCAGACTAGAATGCGACACTAGTTGGAGCACATCACGCTGAACGATTACACTGGCATAAATCAATTACCCTTTCCTGTCAACAACAACATATTAAAGGGCTATTAGAGAACAAAGTAGTCTTATTAACAGGGCTTTCCTACAGATATAGTTGGTTGAACTGTTCCTTGATCTGGACGGAGTATACGATATATGTAACTGTGGCCATTATATGGTTTCATCATTTATATGATATTTCAGTTTGTAAGTGTAATATTTGAGAATGTATTTATGTTTCATTTCTTATTTTCTTTATTATTTAATTTGCTACAATTTATAATATATTCATTGTGACGTCTGGTCATATATGGTGTCCCGTTAGGCTGCTGTCGTGTTTTTACCTTTGGGACTGATTAAGACACCTGCAAGCGGCAGGGATGGTCGGAGACTGGGACTGATTAAGACACCTGCGAGCAAGCGGCAGGAATGGTCAGAGACGAGTTGTACAGGCTCTCTAAATTCTAAGAGTGTACCACTAACGACGAGAAGGCCTACCGGGAGGAGGTTGAGGTACTGGAACGCTGGTGCCAGGACAACAGCCTGCTCCTGAACATTGGTAAAACCAAGGAGCTGATCGTGGATTATAGGAGAGGACAGCAGGAGACACACACACCACTGATAATTAACGGGGCTACCGTGGACAGGGTGAGCAGCTTTATGTACCTGGGGGTCCACATCTCAGAGGATCTGACATGGTCAACACACATAGACACAGTAGTAAAGAAGGCGAAACAGCGCCTCTACCACCTGAGACAGTTAAGGAAGTTCAGAGTATCGGGGAAGATACTCCAGTCCTTCTACTCAGGAGCTGTAGAGAGCATCTTGACCGGAAACATCACTGCCTGGTATGGAAACAGCACGGCACAAGACAAGAAGGCCCTACAGAGAGTGGTGCGCTCAGCCGAGCGTACCACGGGTATTGCACTACCTCCCCTGCAGGTTCTATACAACAAGAGGTGCAAATCCAGAGCCTGCAGGATAATGAAAGACCCTCACCACCCCAATAACAGCCTGTTCCAGCTGCTGAGGTCAGGCAGACGCCTGCGAACCCCAGCTACTAGGACAGAGCGGCTTAGGCTCAGCTTCTTCCCCCAGGCCATCAGAGCCCTGAACAATGAACATTGAGTGCCACAGAACACTGAACTATCCACACACAAGCACACATGAACACACACACGACACGCACGCTGTGCACGCTCACACACTAGCAGCCACTTAATACTTTAACATGAGCGGGCACACACTCATGCCGCACACGTATGGCCAAAAGGAAAGGCCACTTTAAATTAGAATAACAGGAACAGTGTATTGCACTACCAAAGCTACCTAGCATGTCCTATATGCTCTGTAAATAACTATGTACAGATACCGAGATGTCACACCATGTTACCTGTTACCTGTTTATTGCACAATGTTTTTTTTTTTATTGGATTCTATTATATGTTGTACCACTGTATTGCACATCGTTGCGGGCAAGACCACCCGCATTTCATTATATACTTGTATGCCGTGACAATTAAAACTCTTGACTTGACTTGACTTGACTATGTGTAGTGTACCACTATCAAGACTGTTACCAAGAACAGAAGAATAAGACCCCTTTTTATGTAGCATGCAGCCAACGAGGTATTTAATGTTTGTTTGTATTTTGCTTTTCTGATGTGTTGTTTTCATACCGTGTATATTATTGTTTGTGTTGACCTGACGCGACGTATGTTTCTGTAACCCTTGTGCATGCCTAAAAATGGGGGAGCTCACTGGGCTTAAGAGAGGAAAAGATACATCATGTTTAAAGCCAAATAATTTTAACTGTTTACTATTTTTAAAACATTTTTTTACCCATGTTTAACATTCATAGCCTATTCTCAAGATATCTGTAAAAAATTACACATATTTTCGAATTTTAACCACTTAAATTGGTGTTTGTTTGATACCACGTCAGTTTTTATTGAAAAAACCCTGATAAACCGCCATATTCACCATATATCTATTATTTTTTTCCAATACTTTACAGCATATCAAAACGGGACAAAATACCTGTGAATAAGAATCTGCCATTATAAAAAAGAAAGGTAGACTATTTCGGTCAGAAATAGCGGTCAGAAATAGCCGTTAGTAAGCGTTAGTAAGCACCGGTTAGTACTAATCTATTACTAAAAGGTATGTATTGTATGTATTTTGAATGCCTGGTGTAATTATTCTGTTTATTTATCGATATATGATGTGAAAATTAGATATTAGAGATAAAAAAAAAAAAAAATTAGACTTGCGGTTTTATGGCGGTTTTATAGCGGTTTTATTAACATGGAAGTGGATGGGAGTAGAAAAAGGGACTAGGGGTGAACAAGTCACTAAATCTGTAACTATTTTTCTAGAGTGTTTCATGTTATAAGCTTTTCACACAATGAACATATATGTAAAATTAAGATATTTACCCAATTTCATGAAATAATAATAAACACAGACACCGCTGTGCTCACACACACACTCAAAATATTTCAAAAAAGTAGAAAAAGACCCCAGGGGTGCACAATACGTTTTCACGTGGATTGGAGGTCCAAGCCTTTAATAAACCCGTCGAAAGGAAACCACTTGTGTCTGCAGTGCTTGGAAGGAGTGACAGTGAAAACTCGTCTGTTCATCGATGCAAGTGGGCGATGAAGCAAGTCCAAGTTTAAGGCCGGAGTCCAGCGGACCTTCCCAGACAATTGTTTGCTGCGCTGCCTGCGCGCCGACATCAAAGGACAGATGAGTCACAAACAATACGCACATCACGCATAAACACAAAGAAGTAAGAAGATGCACACAGTATAATGAGCAGCGTTTCAAGATAAAGCCATAAAGGACTTGGACATTATAAATTAAGAGTGGTCAGGTCAAGAAGAGGACTTTGTAAACGTTTCTATAATATATTTGACTGTGAATTCTAATTACTGTGGTGTGCGTGCTAAAACGTTTTGACTTATTTGCCTATATAATTTAACTGAAGCTAACCATTTGTACACATTAAGGTGTCAACGTTAAAGTATAAATATTTTCTGATTGAACACCCATTTCTAATTGAAAGTGTGTTTTGGAAATTATAACCTATAAAAACACTTATAATTTATAGGTGAAGGCTATTATTGGCATTTAATATTCATGTTCCTAAGCGTTCTGAAGTGCTTAATATATATGTAGAGGTTATTGTGAAAGCCAATTGAATTAAGCAATTTGATTTGTTCGGATAGTACTGCATTTAATTCAAATTTGAGTACAACACATGTTAAAGGTTTAAAGGTGTATTTACTATTTTTTCTTTACAAATTTTGGTCAATTTAAAGTAGTGGTTTACAATGACAGAGCCAATTGAGCCTGCAATTGAAGTAGGGGACAGTGTTAGGGATAGTGCAAATTCCCAAGACCGACCTGAAGAAGGTCAGCCAGAAGGTGCTGAAGCCCAGCAAGAGGAACCAAAACGATCTCAAAGAACCAGAACTCTAACAGAGAAGGGTAAAGCAATGCAGGAGGATAAGATCAAAGCACTGCAACAAAGATTTAACTACATTTACAATAAATGGAGGACACAAGTTAAATCTTCTAAAGGTCCGTTATCACAATCAACAGAACATTTGTCTAATGAGCTGCTTACTGATATCATTACAGATGTCACAGGTCTTTCTAATGATGTGCAGCATATTTATGATGAACTACGTGACATCTCAACTCCAGACCAGGACACACGTCTAAGAGTGGATCTGTGTGCAGGGATTTCTGAGATAATTGTGTCCAGAGCCACATTTAGACTGGGGGGAAGTGTGTTAGAAGAAGGAGAGAAAGAGTGGCCAGAAGCAGGCTCTCTCTTTGACTCTATAAATCTGGTTCTGCCACTTCTTCCAGGAAAAGCGCCTATATATCTGGTTCTGCCACTTCTTCCAGGAAAGGCACCTCAGTGCGTTCAAGCAGTTCTTCTGTAAAGCGACGAGATGCTGTCGCTGATGCTGCTGCAAGCCAAGCTGTTCTGGAAGTGTTAAAAGAACAAGAAAAAGAACAATTGGAAATGCAGTGCCTAGAAGCAGAAGCTAAAAAGAAGATAGCTGAGCAAGAGGCAGCAGGCATAAAGCGTCGTTTAGAACGAGAAGCAGAACGTTTGGAACGAGAAACAGAAGAGGTTGAACGAAGAATAAAGAGAGAGGAAGAGGAAGCTAAAATTAAAGCTCAACTGGAAGAAGAACATGGAGCTATACAAAGGACTCTGGAGGAAAAGCGGAGAAAGATACAGCATTTGGAGGCAGTGAAAGGTCTTAATGCAGCACAAACAAGAATTCTTGTGTACGATCAAGTGGAGGCCACAGAAGAAGAGCGGAAAGACGTACTAGAACATGAGAGGGTAGCAGACAACAAAGTGCCTGCTCCCACAAGTCCTCTGTCCCTGTATACGTCTCCCGTACCACAAGTTGTGACCACCTCCTCAAATGACAGTACAGCAGAGCTTGTTAAGATGCTGGCAGGTGCTTTGAGTGTCAACAGAATTCCAATTCCTGAACCTTCATTATTCAGTGGGGACCCATTGAAATACAATGACTGGAAACTTTCCTTTGAAATACTGATTGATCAGAAGAGCATTGAAGACAAGGAGAAGATATACTACCTCCGTAGGTATGTAAGTGGACAAGCTAAGAAAGCACTTGATGGCTATTTCTTACTCGGAACCAAATCTGCCTATGTTGCAGCATGGAAGATTTTGGAGGAGAGATATGGAAATCCATTTACAATAGCAAAAGCATACAGAGACGAGCTCCAGGCATGGCCCAAGATGGGATCTAAGGACAGCTTTGAGCTCAGAGAGTTTGCAGACTTTCTCAGGAGTTGCGAGGCTGCCATGGTCAACATCAAGGCATTGGACATTTTAAATGACTGTAATGAAAACAGGAAAATTCTTTTAAAGTTGCCTGATTGGCTAACAGCGAGATGGAACAGGATGGTTATCCAAGAAGAAGAAGAGCGTAACCAATTCCCCTCCTTCAGCCAATTTGTAAAGTTTCTGACGAGAGAAGCGAAAATTGCCTGCAACCCTGTTACATCACTACAGTCACTGAAACAAGGTGAGACTGAAAAACCAAAAAGCCCAAGATATCAAAGCTTTGGAGCAAAGACACTAACCACAGGTTCCAATGAAAAAACTGTTATAACATGCATTTTCTGTGAGAAGTACGGGCATACTTTGCATAAATGCAGGAAGTTCATGGAGAAACCTGTTACAGACAGAATCAAATTTGTTCTAGCTGGAAAGCTATGCTTTGGTTGTCTCAAGTCTGGTCACTACTCAAAGAGCTGCAACAGTAGGAATGTTTGCGACATGTGCCACAAGCAGCATCCTACATGTCTGCATGAGGAGCGAGCCAAAGAAGGACAAAGACCACCACAAGCCAAGCTAAAGCTAAATGAAGACAAGCCAAGTACAAGTCAACAATGGTACAAAGAAAGACCCCAATCAGCACAATACAAGGAAGCAGCGACAACCTCTACTTCACATAGAGTAATACTTCAGGAAGCCAACACACAAACGGCTGCAATAATTCCTGTCTGGCTTTCATCCACAGATCAACCAACACAAGAAGTACTGGTATACGCTCTGTTGGATTCTCAAAGCGACACAACCTTTGTTATAAGGGAAGTAGCAGAAGCGTTGGAAGCAACCAAAGTCGAGGTCAAAGTCAAGCTCTCTACTATGACCTCAAGAACCACAGTAGTAAGCTCTGAAAGAATAGACAACTTACAAATCCGTGGCTTTTACTCTGGTAAGAAGATATTGTTACCACCGGTCTATACTCGGGATTTCATTACAGCCAACAGAACACACATACCAACAGATGGAACTGCAAAAGCGTGGTCCCATCTAGAGCACCTCCAAGGAAAGATTGCACCTATGCAGGACTGTAAAGTAGGTCTGCTCATTGGGTACGACTGCTCACAAGCCCTGCTTCCAAGGGAAGTTGTGTCTGGCGAAGAAAGTCAGCCTTATGCACAGCATACAGACCTTGGATGGAGTATTGTTGGCCATGGGAATCCCTGTGTAGACATCGGAATCAGCCATCGCATAGTATTGAGACGAGTAACAGCAGGTGTGAAACGTTCTGTTAATCTCAAAACTGAAGTACACTATGTGAGCCGAACCCAAGTAAAAGAAATGACTCCCTCAGACATAAGAGTTCTTGAATCAGACTTCTCAGAAAGAACTGGAGAACATGACCCTGTGTCTCAAGAACATATCAAGTGCCTGTCGAAGGTGAGAGAGACCATCACGCAAAAGAACAATGGTCACTACGAAATGCCGTTACCATTCATAGAAAAGAAAAAGAAAAAAGAAGAAAAAACGACCTGTCGGAGAACTCAAGGTGGGAGAAATGAAGAAAGATAATCCTGAACTCCACAAGGCTTTTGTGTGCAACACTAAAGCAAAGGGAAACAGATGATTATTGGATCGCCTACAGAGATTCTCGAATGTGTCAAGTGTAGAAAGTACAGAAGATGTACTGAAGGACAAAGAATGGGTGACTTACCACAAGATAGATCGGAAGCAACTCCACCCTTCACTTACGCTGGCATAGACTGCTTTGGTCCGATCCATGTTAAAGAAGGAAGGAAGGATCTCAAAATATATGATCTCTTACTTACCTGTCTATGTTTAAGGGCCATACACGGGGTCAGATGGTAGGGTGAGAAAATTGAAATTGCTGGTGAGTGACACCACCTTAAAAGGTAAACCTATAACTAAAAGTGTTCCTTGATACCTGTACAGAAGGTTATAACGCTACTCGAAGCAGACTAATTTAATGTTTTGCCTAGAATTTATGTTAATAATAATATTTACATTTAGTCATTTAGCTGACGCTTTTATACAGGGCGACTTACAAGTTCTGTACAAGTCCCCAGGAGGGGCACAACTAGTGGCTGAATGACCACAAGAAATGTTTAATTTAGAAGATAACCAAAATTATGTTCAGAGAAATCCCACGTGTGTGCGATTTGGTGGGAGTGTAACTGTGGCCATTATATGGTTTCATCATTTATATGATATTTCAGTTTGTAAGTGTAATATTTGAGAATGTATTTGTTTCATTTCTTATTTTCTTTATTATTTAATTTGCTACAATTTATAATATATTCATTGTGACGTCTGGTCATATATGGTGTCCCGTTAGGCTGCTGTCGTGTTTTTACCTTTGGGACTGATTAAGACACCTGCAAGCGGCAGGGATGGTCGGATACTGGGACTGATTAAGACACCTGCGAGCAAGCGGCAGGAATGGTCAGAGACGAGTTGTACAGGCTCTCTAAATTCTAAGAGTGTACCACTATGTGTAGTGTACCACTATCAAGACTGTTACCAAGAACAGAAGAATAAGACCCCTTTTTATGTAGCATGCAGCCAACGAGGTATTTAATGTTTGTTTGTATTTTGCTTTTCTGATGTGTTGTTTTCATACCGTGTATATTATTGTTTGTGTTGACCTGACGCGACGTATGTTTCTGTTTAAGTTTTCACGGTGGATTGGAGGTCCAAGCCTTTAATAAACCCGTCGAAAGGAAACCACTTGTGTCTGCAGTGCTTGGAAGGAGTGACAATATAGTTGGTTGAACTGTTCCTTGATCTGGACGGAGTATACGATATAGTTGGTTGAACTGTTCCTTGATCTGGAGTAAACAATATAGTTGGTTGAACTGTTCCTTGATCTGGAGTATGTGATCTAGTTGGTTTAAGTGTTCCTTGATCTGGAGTATGTAATCTAGTTGGTTTAAGTTTTCCTTGATCTGGAGTATGTGATATAGTTGGTTGAACTGTTCCTTGGTCTGGAGTATGTGATATAGTTGGTTGAACTGTTCCTTGGTCTGGAGTATGTGATATAGTTGGTTGAACTGTCCCTTGGTTCCTTGGTGTGGAGTATGTATCTTGTTGGTTAAAGTGTCCCTTGGTTCCTTGGTCTGGAGTATGTATCTTGTTGGTTAAAGTGTCCCTTGGTTCCTTGGTCTGGAGTATGTGATATAGTCGAAGTTTTCCTTGGTTTCATTGTCTGCGCCGTTGGTGGTGGGCGTAGCATCATGCTACTTGAAGGTTGTTTTTAGTAGTATGTAATTTGGCTATGATGATCCTTGAGTTGATGGGTTCCCAGCTGATAAGGGTCCTCTGAGCTTCTCTGGAGAGCATTATGGACTCTCCGCTTGCCAGCTTGACCTTCCCTGACTGGAGCCATCTGGTTTCACCAGGACCCAGGGGAGATAGTCTGTACCCCCTCATCTCCTCCACTATTGCTGCGTTCTTTTCTCCTGTATACATGGTCCTCACGTTCCATGTTGCTATATTGCTGGGTCATCTAGGGGTCAGAAGCTTCGGACACATGGTCTCCTTGCAGTTTTCATTTGTGTTGTCATTTTCTCTTTAGCTTGGGATGCTGAAGAGTCCTTCCTTTCCAAGACCTTGGGAATCTTTGGTTTCTGTAGCATGTAGGTTTTTTATGGGTTGGGGTTGCTAGCTCCAAGCCCAACCTTCCATCATTTCTGGCTTCTGGTGTGTTTTGGAGTTGTTTTACAGTCCAAGCCCAGCCAACTCCTGCTACAGGTAGTGAAAGCTGCGACCAAGGCGAGTATTTCATACTCAGAATGAATGAAACCGTTAGTAACAGTTAATTTGTGGACAAATTAAAAGTCTCTACAATTGTTTGTCTGTCAGTGCCCTAACCTGAGCAAAACAGAGATAGTATTTCACTTGCCAGCTGAATCCTCCCCACTGACCGACTCCTCAAAACTCACCTCTCCAACATGGCCTTTGACCCCTAACCTCCTACATTGAATGTTGTATCTGTCCACCATGTTTGTTATTGTAGTTTTTCCCGCTACAGTATGTAAAGCGGCATTGGGTTTTATGAAAGGCGCTATATAAAACCAAGTTATTATAATGAATCACCATGGAAAATGTAACCATGGAGAACGTAACCGTTCCTCTGTCCCCGACCTCCAAGAACCTAGGTGTGGTCCTTGACAACCAGCTGGACTTCTCTGCTCACATCGCCTCAACAACCAGAAACTACAAATAGCTCAAAATAAGCCTGCCAGACTAGCTCTCCACTGTTCAAAGCACACTAACATTGGAGTTATGCACAGAAATTGATCATGGCTTCCGGTTGAGAAACGTCTGCAATCCTGTCTAATAACTTTTCTCAGAAATGTTCAAGTTGTCAAAAAAACACAGTATTTTTATGATCATATAGTTTACATAAGAGAAGAACATGACCATATGACCAGACAAGCTACATCAGGCCATCTACTGGCACCTAAACCCAGAACAAATCTACTAAAATCTTCTGTGACTTACAGAGCTATCATGGAATGGAACTCATTGCCAAGCTACTTCGCGGAAATAGAATCCAAAACCACTTTCAAGAATACATTTAAATACCATCTACTAATGAGCATGCACTGAACCCTTATGGCATAGCGGTGAAAACCAATTGACTGCAGTGTTAATTTTGGCAGCTATTTAAATTTTAGTCTTAGTCTTAGTCATGTGTCAAATGCTTATTTTTTTCGTTTTCATCATATTTAGTCACCTTCATTTATTTTTAGTTTAGTCAGTTTTAGTCAACTACAGGTCTAAGCATTTTAGTCTTAGTCAGTTTTAGTCTCAATTTTGTCTCTTTTGTTTTAGTCTAGATTTAGTCGCAGAAAATCGATTGACATTTTTGTCTAGTTTTCGTTAATGAAAAAAAAGGCTTTTTATTCTTGTGTAATGCAATTCTATGTACCACTACAGTCAGTCAAATTCACATTCATTTCTATTTGGATCATAGATTCATGTAGACGCCCCTCTCCCCACTCCCCCCATAACGTAATGAGTTAAAGATGTAAACAGTTATATTATCATACTGGCAATCGCGTCTCACTCTGCCATATTGAGATAACTCTTATCTCCTAGCACTTAATGTGCTCACGAAACAAACAAATGCACTCACATGCACGTGACCAGGCCACGCCCCTGCGTCTCCCTATATGATGCCGGAAATGGTCACGCTCCACCTTCCTCTTTTGTTTCCAACACGGAAGTAGCAGTGCACTCCGTGAACTAGTTGTTATGAAACGCAGGGAGAAATTACACAATGTTGGGTATTCGCCAGAAGTTCACCAGCCCCTGGAATCTTCTCGGCACATCCTAACGGGCGCAACGGGCCTGTCCTGGGTTTTCCTCGTCTTGTGACAGCGGACCGAGGGACGTCGCACGACGGTTAGCAGTCGAGCTAAGTCGTGCACAGGTAGGGTCTGCGCTATCAGGCATTGATACTAGCATGAGTAATACTGCTCGTTGTCCCGTGAGACAACCAAGTGATGTATTGGCGCGAGGGGCAGGATATTTGGGAAAACATGGTCGTCATGACAATTTTATGGGTGTTTTTCCAACTATCCTAGAGCGCGTGGCTAATGCTAATGCTACAATGCTGGGACGCCGTTCCCCTTGTTCCCCGCCGAGGGCTGTCTTTACTAAAAGGTCTTCCCTCCTCTTAACCATTCATGCTGACGGTCAATCGGTGTCTAATGTTGGGGGTTTAACGGGGGCTTGTTTACCATTTACATGGGTGGATGGGCTGAGGCTCAGGGCAGGTTTTTGTCAATCTATGAATTGAAAATGGGGGTCCCTGGTTTGGACAGGACTGGCGTTTTTCTCTGGTCTGCATCCCCTTAACAATTGTGTGTATTGGACTAGCCCATTCTGCAATATGTTAATAGAGTTTTCGTTCATTTATCCCTTCATGGGTGCACACCGCAGTGGAGGTTGTTGCATGCCTACTAGTGAGGCAGTGCTTCACTAGTAGTAGACTTTGGTCTGCAGCCACCACTGGTGTTCCGTGCTTAGTGAAGCAGGTGGCATCAGTCCTTTGCCCTGACATGGTGGAACGGTGTCCCGCCCGGCCGACGCCATTAGCAGCGACTGGCAACATTGTTCAATTTGCTGTTTTTTTCTGTCAAAAATGATGTCGGTGGTGGGGCCTTAGGGCCAGCCGACGTCAAAACATCGCGCAAGGTTTTGAGGTTATTCAGCTTTTGACCTAGCCGCAAGCTATAACCGCAGGGAGGGCTAGAATGCTGTCAACGCTTGTTCACAGACATCTTTGGTTGGAACAGTCTCCCCTTGAGGAGGAGAGAAGGCTTCCCCTCCTCAGGGCTCCCCTCTCCGCAAGGGGACCTTTTGGTCTGTCCGCAGGAGAGCGGGCGGTATTTGACCTAGGCCCCACACCGCCTCATACCGCGCAGCCAGAGGTGAGGGCGCGGCTTCACCAGCGGCTACGGCGAGGCCCCCAACCAGCGGCCATGTTTCCCCCACCTGAGGTACCCTGGGCACAAAAACAGGTGATCACAAGGCCGACAGCCTTGGCGGCCGAGGGATCGGCTACATTAGATGAGCACGCCCTAAAAAACCGTCGCCGTCTAGCTGTGTCTAGCACCCTCTCCGGCACTCCCCCCCCCCAACACCAGCGGGATACAGGCTCTGATTTGTTCCCTTTGGCTGCGGGCCGCGTGCTTTCACGTTTCGCTTCTCATGGGGACAGGGGCTGACACCCAGTTGCTAGTTAGGCCTGGGTCTGCCTGTGAGAATGCTGTGCTGTCAAGCGGCTCCCACGCCACACGTTCTGCGTCTGTGTTTGGTGAGCTTGGTGTTGTGTCTGTCGACGGAAAAGGTTGTCAGCGGGGGAACTCGAGGCCCAGGAGGTCGCAGCGTGAGTTCCCCCAGCCCCGCCCTCGCCAGGCCGGGTATCAAGTTAGTGCCTCCCCCGACCGGAAGACCGGCGGTAGTCAGTCAGGCACGCGTGGTTTGGGTGGTAGTAATATCACTACAGGGCTACGGTGTGTAGGAACCCACCCTATCGGCAGTGTGGGGACTTATTCTACCGGTAGTGCGGTAGTTGTTGCCACGGTATTGGGTCTTTAGGTGAATACTTCATTGGCGGGAAAGAAGAACACTGATAGCGGTGTGTGGACCGTCCTGCGAGCCCCAAGCCACCGTCGCGCGAGCCCCAGACCACCGTCCCGCGAGCCCCAGACCACCGTCCCGCGAGCCCCAGGCCACCGTCCCGCGAGCCCCAGGCCACCGTCCCGCGGCGAGAGACCATGTGTGTCTGTTGTACTGTATACTGTATGTGAGGTCATGTTGTTATTGTACCATGTGTGTCTGTTGTACTGATGAACGTTAGAAGTCGTTGATTCTGATGTGATGTGATACAGAACAATAACAACTCGAACAAAATCTTTTTATGATCTTTATAGTATTTATTATTATTTATTCCACACCGCAGTGTGAGGGTAGGTTCAAAAAGGTGAGGCTCGTGCTACATATATAAAACAGTGGAATTATTTATGGGGTCAAACTCAGGAGGTTGGCCTTGACCCCCCCGGTGACCCCGGTGACCCCGCTACCCGAGCGGGAGGGAGGAAGGGGGTCGGTTGTCGGTCATCATCGAGATGGAGGGATTGATGGAGGTGAGGACAGAGAGATGCTTAATTGATCTTGGGGTGACGGAAGTCCCTGCCGGCAAACTTGGCGTTGAATCCAAGCTCCTCCTCAATCCTGGAGGGCAGAGGGCAAAGGTCAGAGGTTACAACTCAACCAGCAGAGGTTAGATGGTAAAAGGTTAATAAAGGAACTATGCGTTTCCTCTTGTAAAATCCCACACTTTTCTCGACATCTTTGTTTACAGTTTTCAGAATGATCACATATTGTTTAATACCTTTCACTACCAGCTAACAATATTACTAATGATATTACTAATACTATTGATATTTCTAATACTACTGATATTACTATCGGTATTACTAATACTACTGCTATTACAAATGATATTACTAATACTACTGATATTACTATCGGTATTACTAATACTACTGATATTACTAATGGTATTACTAATACTACTGATATTACTAATGGTATACTAATACTACTGATATTGCTAATACTACTGATATTACTAATGCTATTACTAATACTACTGATATTACTAATGGTATTACTAATACTACTGATATTGCTAATACTACTGATATTACTAATGTTATTACTAATGGTATTACTAATACTACTGATATTACTAATGGTATTACTAATACTACTGATATTACTAATGGTATTACTAATACTACTGATATTACTAATGTTATTACTAATACTACTGATATTGCTAATACTACTGATATTACTAATGTTATTGCTAATACTACTGATATTACTAATGTTATTACTAATACTACTGTTATTACTAATACTACTGATATTGCTAATACTACTGATATTACTAATGTTATTACTAATACTACTGATATTACTAATGCTATTACTAATACTACTGATATTACTAATGCTATTTCTAATACTACTGATATTACTATCGGTATTACTAATACTACTGCTATTACAAATGATATTACTAATAATACTGATATTACTATCGGTATTACTAATACTACTGATATTACTAATGGTATTACTAATACTACTGATATTACTAATGGTATACTAATACTACTGATATTACTAATGGTATACTAATACTACTGATATTACTAATGGTATACTAATACTACTGATATTGCTAATACTACTGATATTACTAATGCTATTACTAATACTACTGATATTACTAATGGTATTACTAATACTACTGATATTACTAATGCTATTACTAATACTACTGATATTACTAATGGTATTACTAATACTACTGATATTGCTAATACTACTGATATTACTAATGTTATTACTAATGGTATTACTAATACTACTGATATTACTAATGGTATTACTAATACTACTGATATTACTAATGGTATTACTAATACTACTGATATTACTAATGGTATTACTAATATTACTGATATTACTAATGGTATTACTAATACTACTGATATTACTAATGTTATTACTAATACTACTGATATTGCTAATACTACTGATATTACTAATGTTATTGCTAATACTACTGATATTACTAATATTATTACTAATACTACTGATATTACTAATGCTACTGATATTACTAATGCTATTACTAATACTACTGATATTACTAATGCTATTAATACTACTGATATTACTAATGCTATTACTAATACTACTGATATTACTAATGCTATTACTAATACTACTGATATTACTAATGCTATTACTAATACTACTGATATTACTAATGCTATTACTAATACTACTGATATTACTAATGGTATTACTAATACTACTGATATTACTAATGGTATACTAATACTACTGATATTACTAATGGTATACTAATACTACTGATATTACTAATGGTATACTAATACTACTGATATTGCTAATACTACTGATATTACTAATGCTATTACTAATACTACTGATATTACTAATGGTATTACTAATACTACTGACATTACTTGCTATTACTAATACTACTGATATTACTAATGGTATTACTAATACTACTGATATTGCTAATACTACTGATATTACTAATGTTATTACTAATGGTATTACTAATACTACTGATATTACTAATGGTATTACTAATACTACTGATATTACTAATGGTATTACTAATACTACTGATATTACTAATGGTATTACTAATATTACTGATATTACTAATGGTATTACTAATACTACTGATATTACTAATGTTACTAATACTACTGATATTGCTAATACTACTGATATTACTAATGTTATTGCTAATACTACTGATATTACTAATATTATTACTAATACTACTGATATTACTAATGCTACTGATATTACTAATGCTATTACTAATACTACTGATATTACTAATGCTATTTGTTGTGAAGGATCAGATTAAACCGAATATATATATTTATTTATGGATATATATTTAATAGTATTTGTATATCGTTTGATATCCCTTGTATATTCCTTGTACATATACACTGAATATCCCTTTAGTCTACTAACAGCCCATAATAGTTTCATTCTCTCATTGGACAAGAACTTGGCGCCAGCAGCCAAGCCCCTTGGTTCAAGTTCAATCGTGCCGACGAACATGTCGTTACTAGCCCGGTTCCGCATAGGAATACGTCTGGCGAAATACGAATGGTACTATTTGTTCACAGCGCATATATATATGGCGCAAGTAAAGTAGAACTTTCTTTTTAGTCCCTTAGCCCTTAGTTCTTTACCCTCCAACCTAGTGGCAAGACGTTAAGCCTCACCCACGATACACGTGTGGTGCAGTATGGTCAACTTGGCCTCAGAATGGCATTGAGACATCGTGTGGATTAATAGTTGAATTGTCATAGTTTGGCACTATACCGTCGAGTGGGACGTATTTCTATTAAGTTAATAATAGTCTATTATGTATGGTGCATCGTTCGGTTAGAGTTATACAGTGAGTAGTACCCCCATCGTTTCCTCGCGTTATCTAGAGTCTTAACCAGGCTGGGCAGACCACGTGTGGTGCTTTCATCCGAGGAGTTCTGGGCTAGGACGAGTGGAACTGCACATTGGATTACCTTACCCGGACGACGGCGAGCCCTACACGGCTTGGATTATCTACTTGCTTTGGGTGCTTTGATTTATGCCATGGATAACAGCCAACACTGGTGAGTGTTGGAACTACCCCCCGAGAGGAGTCCAGGTGAGACGGCGCTCTACCCCGAGTGAGGTCGCCTCACGTCTCTTCGTTGTGGACCGGCAGCTACCGTCTACAAGAGGGCCCAACTGTATTCATCTGTGGACCAAGGTTCTGTGGGCACCGTGTTCAGCACTCTGAATTCTCCCAAGAAATCGTTGGCCAGATGGGATATCGCCGGCGGCTCTCCTAACCCCCCCCCCCCCTACTGACTTACAACCAGCAGGATCCCCCTTTAGTATATCCAGCTATAATCATTAAGTACCATCGCTATAGTTCCCTAAAGAACCAGGTTGTATACTTGCTTCCTGCGTAACCAGAGATTGGACATTCAATGTTGATTTGCCTACGAATACTCATTTGCCTTACAAGTGCATTCAAATCATAAATGTCATTAAGTGAACGTTGTATATACCCTTTGCTATATATTAAATATTCGACTTATACATTTGTGTGGACTTGGTTTCATGGTGGGAAAGTGTTCATCATATCTATATCATGTACTGTGTGGCCAGTAGTTAAAGTACATAAAGCGGTAGTGGTTTAATGATACCATACTTATCAATACAGTCAGGGAATTGTACCCCTCAGTTACAATTGGTCCTTCGAGCCGGAGGGTAACTAGTGTAATATTAATATAGTGTTATTAATATTGAAATGGCCTATGATGAACACTCCACGAAACGGTCCTCCTAACGTAGAACGCCCGCGGCGCAGACGACAGACACCTCAGTACTTAGAGGATTACGCTGTCAGTCAACTACCTAGCCTTCGACAAACGGTAAACGCGGTAAAAGTAGAAAGTAAAATTATGTCTGACCTTAACGACCAGGTTACCCCGACCACAGAGGCCCTAGTGGGTTCTAATGTAACTGACCAAGCTCATGGTGGGGACCAGGAGGGAGCTGACATGCCTTTACCCCCCGCCAATACCGAAGAAGTAGTCCCCGACCAGCCCCGGGAGGAAGACAACCCTACAGAGAGAGAACTCTGCACGGAACAAGATGAGGAGAGCGCCGAGGAGATAGAGCTCCAGGACTCCCCAACGAGTACAGCCAGGAGCGGCTCACCTCTACAACCGTCTTCCCCCAGCGAAGCGGAGAGGATGCTATCACAGGCGTTCCTCGTCAGCCTGACAGCCTCTACCGAACGCGATCGACTCCAGGGTGAACGCGATCGACTTCAGGGTGAACGCGATCGACTCCAGACGCAGCAACGGAGCGAAGAAGAGCGCATACGCCTGGAGATGAGACGCCTTCAGACGGAAGAGAATATGGCAAGAGACCGAGCAGACACCCAGCGCGCCGCTGACGGTGCCCAAAGAGAGGCAGAGCGCGACCTCGCTCTCATCCAGCGCGAAACCGAGCGCGACAGACTACAGGGCGAGCGCGACAGACTACAAGCGCAGCTAATGGAGCAGCTGATCACCAAGGCAACACCCTCTCCCTCCGCCAGGGGTTCAAGGAACTCGTCGAGACAACAGTCAAGGGCAGCATCCCCTAACCGAGCAAGCGACCCTGAACTTGACCAACAGACCAAGCCTATACCCCCCCGCAGACCCCCTTCCCCGACCGGTCCAAGCGAGACCCAGCTACAAGGAAGGAGCGGCATACACTGCGGAGAAGCTAAATAAACGACTACAGGATCTAGAGGACCTGATAGAAGAAGAAGAGGGAGAGGAGGAGAACCAAGCCCGACGACAGCACAGTACTCCACCGGACCAGGAGGTCCAGTACAGCCCAGGCTATACCCCCGCGGCGCTGCGCTACAGACCCCCGACTCTATTCACGGGTGAGCATGACGCACGACCAGCCCCGAGGAATAGCACCTGGACCAGCGGGCCATGGTACCCTGCCGGTACCAGCCCACAGAGAGGCGCAAGAGGAGACTCGCCTAGGAGGCCTCTCCCCCAACGCTCGCCGATGTATCAGCCATCCACGGCGTCATACATTGGCACACCGACGTTTCCAGACTTCACCTATGAGAATCGAGCACAGTACACGGAGCTCCGGATGTGCTTAGAGACAATGATGGTGGATGTCGCTGATGAACGCCACAAGTATGCAATATTACTGAAGCACCTGAAAGTACCCCGAGCGCACAATATAGCGCTAGCCTATGCCACCTCTACGACCCCATACACCGCGGCTCTAGCAGCGCTGGACCAGAGATATGGACGTATATGGGATTACGTAATCCAAGAGATAAGGCATATTGACCGCCTACCCCCAGCAACAGACAATCGCTCATTAGACGACCTGTCTATAAAAGTGCAGTCCCTGGTAGGGATGCTGGGAGCGCAACGAGAAAAGGGTATGCACGAGCTATACGCCAACTCTAACGTCGAGAGGATTTTAGAGAAGCTGCCACCCGCCAGACAAGAGCGCTTCAGGCGGCAGAGAGACCACCGTGATCCTAACGGTCCCGAACCATCCCTCCTCGATCTAGCCGACTTCCTGGCGAGAGAAGTCAGCAGCCTACGACTGGATACGTTCGTGCGGAGCACACCAAGCTCCAGAGAGGGACCCAGGAGAATAAACGATGGAAGAAGATCGGTGACTGTCATGCACCAATCAGAATCAGTACCGAGCAGTAAGAACCACAGTACCCCCTCGAGAAAAGAGAAGTGGAAGATGGTGTGCCCGTACTGCGAGAAGGAACACTGGCTGTCACAATGTGACCTGTTCACAAAGATGAATGCAGAAGAAGTGAGTTGTTGTGAAGGGCCAGATTAAACTGAATATATATATTTATTTATATATATATATTTAATTGTATTTGTATATTCTCTAATATTCCCTGATATCCCTTGTATATTCCTTGTACAATATGCATTGAATATCCATTCTAGCCTACTGAACATCCCATAATAGTCTCCATTCTACTATTGGTCGAGACCTTGGTGCCAGGCTGCCATACCCCTCAGACCCAGTTCAAACGTACCGCTCCACATGTACGAACAAGTCCTAGTTCCGCGTAGGAATCTGGCTACCGCACCACTAATGGGACTATTTGTTCATAGTGCGTATATATACTGCGCTACTAAAGTAGGACTTTCTTTTCAGTCCAGTTTCTTACCCTCCAATAGAGTCACAGACGTAAAGCCTCCCCGCGACGCCACGTGTGGGAGTAAGGCCAAGTTCGCCTACCATCGGTATTGAGACATCGTGTATATTAATATTTGAATAGTCATATTTGGCACTATATCGTCGAGTTGGACGTAGTCTATTAAGCTAATAATAGTCTGTTAATATATAGTGCTTCGTGCGGTGAGAATACTACCGTAGTCAGTACCCCATCGTTTCGGGCAGAGAACTGGCTGCTTACCCAGGGTGGTTGACCCTACGTGAAGCTGCACCCGAGGAGCCCCAGAGCCGACGAGCGAGTGGACCTGTATACCGGATTATTCTACCGACGACAGCCCGCCTTCCCAGGCACGGATTATGCTTTGTATACTTTGATTATTCCATGGATAAAGACCCCCGACACTGCCGTGTGTTGGAACCCCCCCCCCTGGAGAGGACGCAAGGTGAGGAGACGCTCTGCAAGACGAGGTCGCTTCACGTCTCTCCCCCGTGGACCGGAGAGAGCCGGCCCACAAAGAGTCCACCTGCTTTCATCTGTGGTCCAAGGATCGCCGGCGCATTGAACGGCACTACAGTGGGTTCACCTGGGATACCCTTGGCCGGACGAGGCAGCCGGATTCTACCCCCCCCCCCCCCTCCTACTCCTGTCGGCTTACAAGCGACCGGATTAACCCCCTCTAGTGTATCTAGTATATAATCATTAAAGTATCATTGCTGTTATTCCTTAACTATTCCAGGTCGTATATTTACCACCTGCGCCTTCAGAGATTGGACATTCTCTATTGATATACCGACGAATACTCTTTGCCATAAAAGTGCATACTATTTCAATTCATAAATGTAATTAAGTGATTAAGTGCTTGTTCTACACACCATCGCTGTGTAGAAATAAAGACCTGTTTCGACTTCGTACATTTGTGTTGGATCCGTTTCATCTACGTGAGAGTGTTTATGATAATATATTTATGCCGTGTACTGGGTGGCCGAATATTAAGTACAAAGGTAGTGGTAGTAAGTATCATATCTAGTAATACAGTCAGGGAATTGTACCCCTCAGTTACAATTGGTCCTTCGAGCCGGAGGGTAATTAGTGTAATATTAATATAGTGTTATTAATATTGAAATGGCCTATGATGAACACTCCACGAAACGATCCTCCTAACCAACGCCCGCAGCGCGAACGACGGCTCCCTCAGTACTTAGAGGCTTACGCTGTCAGTCAACAACCTAGTCTTCTACTAACAGTAAACGCGGTAAAACTAGAAAGTAAAAGTATGTCTAACCCCAACGCCCAGACTACCCCGACCATAGAGGCCCCTACGGGCTCTAATGTAACTGACCAAGTTCACGGTGGGGACCAGTGGGAACCAGACATGACTTCACACCCCGCCAGTACTGAAGAAGTAGTCCCCGATGAGTCCCGGGAGGAATACAACGCTACCGAGAGAGAACTCGGCACGGAAGAAGACGGGGAGAGCACCGTGGAGATAGAACTCCAAGGCTCCGCAAGGAGTACCCCGAGGGAAGGCTCCCCTATACAACCGCCTTCTCCCAGCGAGGCAGAGAGGACCCTACAGCAGGCCTTCCTCATCAGCCTGAACGCCGCTGCTGAACGCGACCGACTGCAGATCCAGCAGCGAAGCGAACACGAGCAGATACGTCTAGAAATAAGACGCATTCAGATGGAAGAGAATGTGGCCCGAGAACGAGCCGGTGCTCAACGGGACGCAGCGCGCGACAGACAGCAGTCGCAACTAATAGAACAGCTGATCAGACGGACAACACCCTCTCCCTCCGCCAGAGGCTCCAGGAACTCGTCTAGACACACCTCCAGGGCGGCATCCCCTAGCCGAGTAAACAACCCTGAACTTGACCAACAGACGAGGTCTATACCCCCCACAGACCACCTCCCCCCACCGGTCCAAGCGAGACCTAGCAACCGGGAAGGAGCAGCATATCCTGTGGAGAGGCTAAACCAGAGACTACAAGCACTGGATGACCTAACTGAAGACGAAGAGGAAGAGGAGGAGAACCACGCCCGAAGACAGCACAGTACTCTACCGGACCAGGAGGCCCGGTACAGCCCAGGCTATACTCCCGCGGAGCTGCGCTACAGACCCCCGACTCTATACCCGGGTGAGCACGACGCACGACCCGCACCGAGGAACAGCACCTGGACAAGCGGGCCATGGTACACTGCCGGTACCAGCCCATACCAAGGAGCGGGAGGAGACTCGCCTAGGAGGCCTCTCCCCCAACGCTCGCCGATGTATCCACAGTCAGCGTCATACATTGGCACGCCTATGGTACCCGACTTCACCCAAGAGAACCGGGCCCAGTATACAGAACTCCGCATGTGTCTGGAGACCATGTTGGTGGATGTATTGGATGAACGCCACAAATACGCCATCCTACTGAAGCACTTAAAGGTACCCCGCGCACATAATATAGCGCTCGCCTACGCGACTTCCACCACCCCATACACAGCAGCGCTGGTAGCATTGGACCAGAGGTATGGGCGCATATGGGATTACGTGATCCAGGAGATCCGACACATCGACCGCTTACCCCCAGCAATAGACAATCGAGCACTGGACGACCTGTCCATCAGAGTGCAGTCCCTGGTAGGGATGTTGGGAGCGCAAAGAGAGAAGGGGAGGCATGAACTTTACGCCAACTCAAATGTGGAAAGGATCCTGGAGAAGCTGCCGCCCGCTCGTCAGGAGCGCTTTAGGCGGCAGAGGGACCACAGAGACCCGAATGGCCCCGAACCGAACCTCCTCGATCTAGCAGACTTCCTGGCGAGAGAAGTCAGCAGCCTACGGCTAGATACATTCGGACGGAGCACCCCTGGCTCCAGAGAAGGAACCAGACGACTAAATGATGGAAGAAGATTGGTGACTGTGATGCACCAATCGGAGTCAGTACCGAGCAGCAGGAGCCACAGTACCCCCTCCAGAACGGAGAAGTGGAAGATAGTGTGCCCCTACTGTGAGAAAGAACACTGGCTAGCGCAATGTGACTCCTTCCCCAAGCTGAACGCGGAGGAAGCAGGTCAATGGATAAAGTCCAACAAGCGCTGTTTTCGCTGTGCGCGCTCACACATGGCAGCCGAATGCCGCTTAAAGAAAAGGTGCACCAAGTGCGATGGAGCCCATCTGGACATACTTCACGACAGTAACAGACGGCGCCCTTCACCTGCACCATCCAGCCGCAAAGCGAGCGTCATGTACATCGATCCCGCCAGCAGCAGTGGAGCCCGAGTACTCCTAAAAGTAGTGCGTGTGACACTAAGCTACCAGAATAAAGTCCTGGACACTTACGCCGTCCTCGATGACGGGTCAGAGAAGACCCTGCTGCTCGCCTCCGCGGCGGCCCAGCTAGGGCTGCGGGGAAGCGAAACCCAAATGACAATTCGGACAATAAGACGAGATTTGAAGACGATAAAGGGCGAGAATGTCTCATTCTCTATCGCAGCAAGCGGCCAGCCTGAGCGACGGTACCAGATTGCAGACGCTTTCACCAGCCATGAAATAGGACTGTCGCGGTACACATACCCCGTCGCCAAGCTGATGGAGAAATATGCACATCTGCGCAAGTTACCGATCACGCTCATAGACAATGCTATGCCGACCCTGTTGATAGGCTCCGACCATGCAGACCTCATTGTCCCGATAGACCGGGTTCATACCGGACCCCGAGGCTGTCCTGCAGCAGTCGAGACCCGTTTGGGATGGACTCTCCAAGGCCCGCTCGCCAAATCTCTCAACCGAAGTACAGCCACTAGATGTCTCCACTCCCGAGTCACAGAGGGAGAAACCGCACTCCTGCAACACGTAGAGCGGCTATGGACCTTGGAACAAATGCCCTTTAAGAACGGAAAGAAAGACATTCGCTCTAAAGATGACATTTACGCCATTCACCTCCTCGAGACAGGGACCAAGAGAGTCCCGGTCAACGGCGTGTTGAGATACGCCACGCCACTCCTGCGGCGAGAAGGAATGCCTACTTTCCACGCCAAGACAGACGCCACAGAACGGTACCTGCTGAACACGGAGCGGCGCTTAGCCAAGAACCCCGCCCAAGAGAGTGTATACCGCGCTGAGATTGAGAGGCTCATCACAGCGGGACACGTCACAAAGATGGACATTAAAGAGGCTGACCAGACCACTGAATCGTGGTACGTGCCCCACCACAAGGTCCATCACAACGGTAAAGACCGCATAGTATTTAACTGCAGCTACCAGATCGGATCCCAAAATCTGAATAAAGAGTTACTGCCCGGTCCCACACTCGGCCCCTCCCTACTCGGCGTTCTACTCCGCTTCCGCCAGGAAAAGGTGGCCATCAGCGGGGACATTAAAGGAATGTTCCTGCAGGTGAAATTAGTAGAGGCGGACAAGCCCCTGTTACGGTTCCTATGGAGAGAGAAGCCAGGAGATGAGCACCCAGCCATCTACCAATGGGAAGTCCTCCCCTTCGGAACGACGTGCAGCCCCTGCTGTGCGACATTTGCACTACAGAAACATGTAGCAGAGGACCCAGCAGCGGACGAAGAGATCTACACAGCATTTGTCCTCGCCCGCTCGAGAATAGCCCCACGCAAGCAACAATCTATCCCACGTCTAGAGCTCTGCGCAGCCCTAGCCGGAGCGCACCTAGCCACGCTCATCCAACGTGAGCTCACCATACCGGTGTCTAGAACAATCCTGTGGTCAGATTCCACGACGGTACTCGCCTGGATCAAATCGGACTCATGCAAGTACAAAGTCTTCGTGGGAGTCAGAGTCACCGAGATTCAAGACTTAACCGAAGAGTTAACCGGAGAAACAGAGTGGCGCTACGTTGATACAAAACAGAACCCAGCTGACGTCATCACCCGGGGGATGCCCCTGGATGACCTCACCCGTCGCAATGTCTACAGTGACGGCCCCGCATTCCTAAGACTCCCGGAAGGACAGTGGCCCATGCCTATCCCGAGGGAAGCAAGTCCAGAGGAGGTGGAAAATAAGAAGTCTGTGTTCTGTGGATTGAGCACCGTAGCCTCCACCGACCCTAACATAGACGATTGCACGTCCATAGAGAGTGCACAACAAAGAACATTCCTGCGGTACCACCCGGAGTGCAAGTCCCCCGCTGATATGTCAGCAGCTAACTACGAGGAAGCAGAATTGCTTCTACTGCAGCGAGCCCAGAGAGACTCGTTCCCCGATGAATTGGCCTGTCTACAGGGAGGAAAGCCCGTCCCATCCGACAGCAGATTAATTCACCTGGCCCCCGAGAGCGACGCTCATACCCTCATCAGAGTGGGTGGTCGCCTACGCAGAGCCCCCAATCTACCGGATGACATTAAATACCCGATCGTATTGAACAGCCGACACAAGGTCACAGAGCTGATTATAAAGAAATACGATGAGGATGTACATCACGCAGGAGCAGAAAGAGTCTTCGCGGAAATCAGACGTCGTTACTGGATCCTACAAGGAAGAGAGGCGGTACGACGCTTCCAGCGAACATGTCTAGACTGCCGCAAGTGGCGCGCGCAGCCCAGCATACCAAGGATGGCTGACCTTCCTCCATGTCGCCTCCGAATCGGTGACAAGCCATTCCACTCAACGGGTATGGACTGCTTTGGCCCGCTGCACATAAAGAAAGGAAGAGGAACCGAGAAGCGGTGGGGTATTGTATTCAAATGCATGACCACCAGAGCGATACACATCGAACTTCTCCCGACCATGAGCACAGACTCATTCCTTATGGTCTTCCGAAGATTCACATCACGGAAAGGAAGACCGTCTACCCTATTGTCCGATCATGGGACAAACTCCAAAGGCGGCGAAAGAGAGCTGAGAGAGAGCTTCCAAGCTATGGGCCCAGAACTTAAGACCCACCTCGCTCCAGCACAGGTTGATTTCCAATTCAACCCCCCAAACGCACCCCACTTCGGTGGCACTTGGGAACGAGAAGTGCGCTCCATAAAGACAGCCCTGTACGCAGTACTTGGGGCCCAGACTGTGGCGGAAGAAGTCCTAATGACAGTCCTCACGGAGATTGAGGGAGTACTTAACTCGAAGCCCCTTGGATATGTCTCCAGTGATGTGGCGGATATCGACCCAGTTACCCCCAACACACTCCTGATGGGGCGGCTAGATCCTGCATTACCCCAGACAATGTACCGGCCTGAAGAAGCGAACGGCCGACGAATGTGGAAGTACAGCCAAGTATTAGCCGACAAGTTTTGGAACAGTTTCCTACTGCACTACCTACCGTCTCTACAGACCCGCCAGAAGTGGGTAAAGGAGAGAGACAATTTGACAGAAGGAACAGTCGTCATGATTATTGATCAATCACTGCCCAGAGCTATGTGGCCGGCCGGCCGCGTAAGCAAAGTGATCACCGGTGCCGACGGCAAGGTCCGAGCAGCTGAAGTGCTCGTCCAGGGTCGCACTTACACCCGTCCCGTGGCAAGGCTCATAGAACTGCCTCGACTCCCAGACACAATCGATGATGACCATGACCCTACAACCCTATGACTTTGTGAAGTTGACTGACCCCTACAGCAAACCCTTATGTGTAAATAGACAACGCGATTAATCTGTCTCTGTTTAACTGATTAGGTCTGGGACCTATTCAGGGGGTGGCTGTTGTGAAGGGCCAGATTAAACCGAATATATATATTTATTTATATATATATATTTAATTGTATTTGTATATTCTCTAATATTCCCTGATATCCCTTGTATATTCCTTGTACAATATGCATTGAATATCCATTCTAGCCTACTGAACATCCCATAATAGTCTCCATTCTACTATTGGTCGAGACCTTGGTGCCAGGCTGCCATACCCCTCAGACCCAGTTCAAACGTACCGCTCCACATGTACGAACAAGTCCTAGTTCCGCGTAGGAATCTGGCTACCGCACCACTAATGAGACTATTTGTTCATAGTGCGTATATATACTGCGCTACTAAAGTAGGACTTTCTTTTCAGTCCAGTTTCTTACCCTCCAATAGAGTCACAGACGTAAAGCCTCCCCGCGACGCCACGTGTGGGAGTAAGGCCAAGTTCGCCTACCATCGGTATTGAGACATCGTGTATATTAATATTTGAATAGTCATATTTGGCACTATATCGTCGAGTTGGACGTAGTCTATTAAGCTAATAATAGTCTGTTAATATATAGTGCTTCGTGCGGTGAGAATACTACCGTAGTCAGTACCCCATCGTTTCGGGCAGAGAACTGGCTGCTTACCCAGGGTGGTTGACCCTACGTGAAGCTGCACCCGAGGAGCCCCAGAGCCGACGAGCGAGTGGACCTGTATACCGGATTATTCTACCGACGACAGCCCGCCTTCCCAGGCACGGATTATGCTTTGTATACTTTGATTATTCCATGGATAAAGACCCCCGACACTGCCGTGTGTTGGAACCCCCCCCCCTGGAGAGGACGCAAGGTGAGGAGACGCTCTGCAAGACGAGGTCGCTTCACGTCTCTCCCCCGTGGACCGGAGAGAGCCGGCCCACAAAGAGTCCACCTGCTTTCATCTGTGGTCCAAGGATCGCCGGCGCATTGAACGGCACTACAGTGGGTTCACCTGGGATACCCTTGGCCGGACGAGGCAGCCGGATTCTACCCCCCCCCCCCCCCCTCCTACTCCTGTCGGCTTACAAGCGACCGGATTA
Source organism: Notolepis coatsorum (assembly GCF_963971535.1). NCBI lineage: Eukaryota > Metazoa > Chordata > Actinopteri > Aulopiformes > Paralepididae > Notolepis > Notolepis coatsorum. The sequence goes on along the minus strand of NC_140165.1, from coordinate 83,601,064 downwards.
ACCCCCTCTAGTGTATCTAGTATATAATCATTAAAGTATCATTGCTGTTATTCCTTAACTATTCCAGGTCGTATATTTACCACCTGCGCCTTCAGAGATTGGACATTCTCTATTGATATACCGACGAATACTCTTTGCCATAAAAGTGCATACTATTTCAATTCATAAATGTAATTAAGTGATTAAGTGCTTGTTCTACACACCATCGCTGTGTAGAAATAAAGACCTGTTTCGACTTCGTACATTTGTGTTGGATCCGTTTCATCTACGTGAGAGTGTTTATGATAATATATTTATGCCGTGTACTGGGTGGCCGAATATTAAGTACAAAGGTAGTGGTAGTAAGTATCATATCTAGTAATACAGTCAGGGAATTGTACCCCTCAGTTACATGAGTCAATGGATAAAGTCCAACAGGCGCTGTTACCAATGTGCGCGCAGTCACATGGCAGCCGAGTGCCGCCTAAAGAAGAGGTGCAGTCGGTGTGACGGAGCCCACCTAGATGTCCTACACGACAGTAACAGAAGAAAGCCTGCACCTGCACCATCGAGCAGCACAAAGGCAAGTGTCATGTACATTGACCCCGCCAGCAGCAGCGGCGCCCAAGTGCTCTTAAAGGTAGTCCGTGTAACATTGAGCTACCAAGATAAAGTCATGGACACTTACGCCGTCCTTGATGACGGGTCAGAGAAGACCCTTCTGCTCGCGTCCGCTGCGGCCCAGCTGGGACTGCGGGGGAGCGAGAACCAAATGACAATTCGGACAATAAGAAGAGATTTAAAGACGATAAAAGGCGAGAATGTCTCCTTCACTATCGCAGCAAGCGGGCAGCCAGAGCGACGGTATAGGATTACAAATGCTTTCACCAGCCAAGAAATAGGACTATCACAGTACACCTACCCCATCGCCAAACTGATGGATAAATATGTGCACCTGCGTCAACTACCTATCCCGCTCATAGACGGCGCCACCCCGACCCTGCTGATAGGCTCCGACCATGCAGACCTCATAGTCCCGATAGACCGGGTCCATACAGGACCCAGAGGCTGTCCTGCAGCAGTCGAGACCCGCCTAGGATGGACATTACAAGGCCCCCTCGCTAAATCTCTTAACCGAACAGCAGCCACTAGCTGCCTCCACTCCAGAGTGACAGAAGAAGACACCACTCTCCTGCAGCATGTCGAGAGGCTATGGACACTAGAGACAATGCCCTTTAAGAACGAAAAGAAAGACATTCGTTCTAAAGAAGACATTTACGCCATAAACCTCCTCGAGCAGGGGACAAAGAGAGTCACAGTCAGCGGAGTGATGAGATACGCAACTCCACTCCTGAGGCGAGAGGGAATGCCCACCTTTCACGCAAAGAAAGACGCTACGGAGCGGTATCTATTGAACACAGAGCGGCGCCTAGCCAAAGACCCCGCTCAAGAGAGTGTGTACCGCGCTGAGATTGAGAAGCTAATCACAGCGGGACACGTGACAAAGATTGACATTAAAGAGGCCGATCAGACGACCGAATCATGGTACGTGCCGCACCACAAGGTCCACCACAACGGCAAGGATCGCATTGTGTTTAACTGCAGCTACCAGATCGGATCCTAAAATCTGAATAAAGAGCTCTTGCCCGGCCCCACACTCGGCCCCTCTCTACTAGGCGTGCTACTACGCTTCCGCCAGGACAAGGTGGCTATCAGCGGGGATATCAAAGGGATGTTCCTGCAGGTGAGACTAGTGGAGGAGGACAAGCCCCTGCTGCGGTTCCTATGGAGAGAGAGGATCGGAGATGAGCACCCCGCCATCTATCAATGGGAAGTCCTCCCTTTCGGAACTACATGCAGCCCGTGCTGTGCTACATTTGCACTACAGAAACACGTCGCAGAGGACCCAGCAGCAGATGAAGAGGTCCGACACAGTGTGAAGAACAGTTTCTACGTGGACAACTGTTTACAAAGCGCTTCGACTCAAGAAGAAGCCGAGGCTCTCCTACTCAAGCTACGCGCCTCTCTGATCAAAGGCGGCTTTGATCTCAGGCAGTGGGCCAGCAGCGACCCGCACGTATTGCGCAGCCTCTCCCCCGCGGACAAGGCTGCCAGCAGCGAGACCTGGATGGCGACAATCCCAGGAGAAGCCCAAGAAATGACACTAGGACTAGTCTGGCGCTTCAAAACAGACTCGCTCCACTATAGACACAAACCCCTGACCACGGAGCAGGGAAGGTCGACGGCAATACCGACCACCAGACGGAGTGTGTACAGAACACTCACCAGACAATATGACCCGTTGGGATGTATTCTACCTTACACCACCAGGGCAAAGATGATTGTACGAGCACTATGGGACAAGGACCAGGGCTGGGACGACCCAATACCCGCACCCCTTGCCTCCACATGGAGAGAGTGGGAGACGGAACTCCGCTCACTCCCAGGCGTCAATATACGCCGCAGCTACTTCCCACCCACAGTGAGGCCAGAGACATGCAAGATGGATCTACACGTCTTCAGCGACGCCTCCGAAGTAGCCTATGGATCAGTGGCCTACTTGCGTGCCCAAGAGAAGGGAGGAGAGATACACACCGCCTTCATCCTGGCTCGCTCAAGAATAGCCCCACGAAAGCAACAATCTATCCCGCGTCTAGAGCTCTGCGCAGCCCTAGCAGGAGCGCATCTAGCCACGTTAATCCAACATGAACTCACCATTCCGGTGCACAGAACAATCTTGTGGTCAGATTCCACGACAGTACTCACATGGATCAAGTCTGATTCATGCAGATACAAGGTCTTCGTGGGAGTCAGAGTCACAGAGATTCAAGAGTTAACAGAAGCAGCGAGCTGGCGGTATGTGGACACCAAACACAACCCAGCTGACGTCATCACCCGGGGAATGTCCCTAGATGACCTCACCCGTCACAACATCTACAGTGACGGACCAGAGTTCCTCAAGCTCCCGGAAGGAGAGTGGCCTACGCCCACCCCACGGGAGGCGAGTAAAGAGGAGGCTGAGAACAAGAAACCTATGTTCTGTGGACTGAGCACAGTCGCCTCCACAGACCCCAACATAGATGATTGCCTCACCCTACAGAGTGCGCAACTAAAGACATTTCTGTGGCACCACCCAGAGATTCAGCCCACTGCCGACATTTCAGCAGCTGACTACGAAGAAGCAGAACTTCTTCTACTACAACGAGCCCAGAGAGACTCGTTCCCCGATGAGCTAGACTGTCTACAGGGAGGAAAGCCCGTCCCATCAGACAGCAGATTGCTCCACCTGGCACCCGAGAGCGACGCCCATAATCTCATCAGAGTGGGTGGTCGTCTGCGGAGGGCCCCCAATCTACCGGATGACGTTAAGTACCCGATAGTCTTGAACAGCCGACACAAGGTCACAGAGCTGATCATAAAGAAATACGACGAGGATGTACACCACGCAGGAGCAGAGAGAGTCTTCGCGGAGATCAGACGTCGCTATTGGATACTTCAAGGAAGAGAAGCAGTGCGACGCTTCCAGCGAACCTGTCTAGACTGCCAAAAGTGGCGCGCGCAGCCCAGCATACCCCGGATGGCTGACCTACCTCCCTGTCGCCTCCGACTCGGCGACAAGCCATTCCACTCCACAGGCATGGACTGTTTTGGCCCGTTGTATATAAAGAAAGGAAGAGGAACCGAGAAGCGGTGGGGTATTGTATTCAAATGCATGACCACCAGAGCGATACATATCGAACTCCTTCCAACCATGAGCACAGACTCATTCCTTATGGCCTTCCGAAGATTCACATCACGGAAAGGAAAACCGTCTACATTGTTGTCTGATCACGGGACAAACTTCAAAGGCGGAGAAAGAGAGCTGAGAGAGAGCTTCCAAGCTATGGGCCCAGAACTTAAGACCCACCTCGCTCCATCCCAGATTGACTTCCAGTTTAATCCCCCGAACGCACCCCACTTCGGTGGAACCTGGGAACGAGAAGTACGTTCTATAAAGACAGCCCTGTACGCCGTGCTTGGGGCCCAGACTGTAGCGGAAGAAGTCCTAATGACAGTCCTCACGGAGATCGAGGGAGTATTGAACTCCAAGCCCCTCGGCTACGTCTCCAGTGATATAGCAGATGTCGACCCAGTCACCCCCAACACACTCTTGATGGGGCGGCTGGACCCCGCGCTACCCCAGACAATGTACAGGCCTGAAGAAGCGAACGGCCGAAGAATGTGGAGGTACAGTCAAGTACTAGCTGACAAGTTTTGGAACAGCTTTCTACTCCACTACCTACCGTCTCTACAGACCCGCCAGAAGTGGGTAAAAGAGAGAGACAATTTGACAGAAGGAACAGTCGTCATGATTATCGACCAGTCACTACCCAGAGCTATGTGGCCGGCTGGCCGCGTAAGCAAAGTGATCACCGGTGCCGATGGCAAGGTCCGAGCAGCTGAGGTGCTCGTCCAAGGGCGAACTTACACACGACCCGTGGCGAGGCTAATAGAACTGCCCAGACTCCCAGACACTATCGATGACAACCATGACCCCACAACTTTGTGAGTTGACTGACCCTTACAGCGGACCTTGAGTGGTAGACAGTGCGGTTAATCTGTCTCTGCTTAGCTAATTAGGTGGGACTAATTAGGGGGCGGCTGTTGTGAAGGATCAGATTAAACCGAATATATATATTTATTTATGGATATATATTTAATAGTATTTGTATATCGTTTGATATCCCTTGTATATTCCTTGTACATATACACTGAATATCCCTTTAGTCTACTAACAGCCCATAATAGTTTCATTCTCTCATTGGACAAGAACTTGGCACCAGCAGCCAAGCCCCTTGGTTCAAGTTCAATCGTGCCGACGAACATGTCGTTACTAGCCCGGTTCTGCGTAGGAATACGTCTGGCGAAATACGAATGGTACTATTTGTTCACAGCGCATATATATATGGCGCAAGTAAAGTAGAACTTTCTTTTTAGTCCCTTAGCCCTTAGTTCTTTACCCTCCAACCTAGTGGCAAGACGTTAAGCCTCACCCACGATACACGTGTGGTGCAGTATGGTCAACTTGGCCTCAGAATGGCATTGAGACATCGTGTGGATTAATAGTTGAATTGTCATAGTTTGGCACTATACCGTCGAGTGGGACGTATTTCTATTAAGTTAATAATAGTCTATTATGTATGGTGCATCGTTCGGTTAGAGTTATACAGTGAGTAGTACCCCCATCGTTTCCTCGCGTTATCTAGAGTCTTAACCAGGCTGGGCAGACCACGTGTGGTGCTTTCATCCGAGGAGTTCTGGGCTAGGACGAGTGGACCTGCACATTGGATTACCTTACCCGGACGACGGCGAGCCCTACACGGCTTGGATTATCTACTTGCTTTGGGTGCTTTGATTTATGCCATGGATAACAGCCAACACTGGTGAGTGTTGGAACTACCCCCCGAGAGGAGTCCAGGTGAGACGGCGCTCTACCCCGAGTGAGGTCGCCTCAGGTCTCTTCGTTGTGGACCGGCAGCTACCGTCTACAAGAGGGCCCAACTGTATTCATCTGTGGACCAAGGTTCTGTGGGCACCGTGTTCAGCACTCTGAATTCTCCCAAGAAATCGTTGGCCAGATGGGATATCGCCGGCGGCTCTCCTAACCCCCCCCCCCCCCCTACTGACTTACAACCAGCAGGATCCCCCTTTAGTATATCCAGCTATAATCATTAAGTACCATCGCTATAGTTCCCTAAAGAACCAGGTTGTATACTTGCTTCCTGCGTAACCAGAGATTGGACATTCAATGTTGATTTGCCTACGAATACTCATTTGCCTTACAAGTGCATTCAAATCATAAATGTCATTAAGTGAACGTTGTATATACCCTTTGCTATATATTAAATATTCGACTTATACATTTGTGTGGACTTGGTTTCATGGTGGGAAAGTGTTCATCATATCTATATCATGTACTGTGTGGCCAGTAGTTAAAGTACATAAAGCGGTAGTGGTTTAATGATACCATACTTATCAATACAGTCAGGGAATTGTACCCCTCAGTTACACTATTACTAATACTACTGATATTACTAATGCTATTACTAATACTACTGATATTACTAATCATATTACTAATACTACTGATACTGATATTACTAATGCTATTACTACTGATATTACTAATACTATTACTAATACTACCGATATTACTAATTATAATATCCTGGATTTCCCCAAGGGGATCAATAAAGGAATATCTTATCTTAATACTAATACTACTGATATTACTACTGCTATTACTAATACTACAGACATTTGTACTGATATTACTAATGGTATTACTAATATTACTGATATTACTAATGGTATTACTAATACTACTGATATTACTAATGTTATTACTAATACTACTGATATTGCTAATACTACTGATATTACTAATGTTATTGCTAATACTACTGATATTACTAATATTATTACTAATACTACTGATATTCTAATGCTACTGATATTACTAATGCTATTACTAATACTACTAATATTACTAATGCTATTACTAATACTACTGATATTACTAATGCTATTACTAATACTACTGATATTACTAATGCTATTACTAATACTACTGATATTACTAATGCTATTACTAATACTACTGATATTACTAATGCTATTACTAATACTACTGATATTACTAATGGTATTACTAATACTACTGATATTACTAATGGTATACTAATACTACTGATATTACTAATGGTATACTAATACTACTGATATTACTAATGGTATACTAATACTACTGATATTGCTAATACTACTGATATTACTAATGCTATTACTAATACTACTGATATTACTAATGGTATTACTAATACTACTGACATTACTTGCTATTACTAATACTACTGATATTACTAATGGTATTACTAATACTACTGATATTGCTAATACTACTGATATTACTAATGTTATTACTAATGGTATTACTAATACTACTGATATTACTAATGGTATTACTAATACTACTGATATTACTAATGGTATTACTAATACTACTGATATTACTAATGGTATTACTAATATTACTGATATTACTAATGGTATTACTAATACTACTGATATTACTAATGTTATTACTAATACTACTGATATTGCTAATACTACTGATATTACTTTTTTTTTTTCTTTTTTTTTTTTATCTTTTTCCCCATCCATTTTCCTCCGATTTTCTCCCATCCCAATGTTAGTCGTATGCCAATTCCCAGTCCCTTCCTGGTCGCTGCGCACTTACCCCCCACAGTCAGATCATCTGGGAGAGTGGAGGCTACCACGTGCTTCCTCCGACACACGTCCAGCCAATCACTGCTTCTTTTCACCTGGCAGCGCGGATTCTCATCGAGAGGGCGTAGCGTGTGGGAGGACCACACTATCCCCCTCAAGCCCTATCCGCGCTTAGCAGGCGCCCCGACCGAACTGTAGGAGTCGCTGTTTACAACGACCCGGACCCACCCCGCCAGCTTCTCCCACCCTCTAATACAGCCAATTGTATTAGTGCAGACGGCCAGCCAAGCTGGTGACAACCCCGGAGCTGTGAGCTGGTGACGAACGCAATCTCCGCTCGGCCACCTAACCGCCACTACTGATATTACTAATGTTATTGCTAATACTACTGATATTACTAATATTATTACTAATACTACTGATATTACTAATGCTACTGATATTACTAATGCTATTACTAATACTACTGATATTACTAATGCTATTACTAATACTACTGATATTACTAATGCTATTACTAATACTACTGATATTACTAATGCTATTACTAATACTACTGATATTACTAATGCTATTACTAATACTACTGATATTACTAATCATATTACTAATACTACTGATACTGATATTACTAATGCTATTACTACTGATATTACTAATACTATTACTAATACTACCGATATTACTAATTATAATATCCTGGATTTCCCCAAGGGGATCAATAAAGGAATATCTTATCTTAATACTAATACTACTGATATTACTACTGCTATTACTAATACTACAGACATTTGTACTGATATTACTAAGGGTATTACTAATACTACTGATATTACTAATACTTTGTCGTGTACACAGATTCTGTCATGGAAAAGCTATTTGCAGTATGTTGGTACTGAACATGGCACTGATACTAGTACTGTAACACCAGGCTGAGGCAACACTATATATATATATATATATATATATATATATATATATATATATATATATATATATATATATATATATATATATATATATATATATATATATATATATATATATATATATATATAAATAATAATAACAGGCTGAGGAAGGAAAGTACTTACCTCATCAGCTGGTTATATTTGGACAGACGCTCTGATCTGCAGGGAGCACCTGTCTTAATCTGAGAGAGAGAGAGAGAGAGAGAGAGAGAGAGGAGAGAGAGAGAGAGAGAGAGAGAGAGAGAGAGAGAGAGAGAGAGAGAGAGAGAGAGAGAGAGAGAGAGAGAGAGAGAGAGAGAGAGAGAGAGAGAGAGAGAGAGAGAGAGAGAGATGAATATGTATGTCTAGGAGAGGGTGGCAGGGTCCAACTACCAGCTAAAAGATTGCATCTGTCTGTGTCTATATTGTATTATATGTGTTTATACAGTGTATATATTGTAGGCGCTACATATTGTATAATGTGTATGTGTAGTACAGTACCTGTCCAGTTCACCAGGTCAGAGTGTGTTTGTGTTAATAATATTAACTCGAGTTGGGTTGAGTTGAGTTGTACCTTTATGAATCCCCTTTGGGGAAAGTCATCCTCTTCATTTGACTCATCCTGACTAATTAGGAGCAGTGAGCAGATCACACCCAGTGAGGCGCCCGGAGAGCAACATGCAACCCCCAGGAGGACCTGCCTGCTGTGAGGTAACTGTGCTGACCACTGCGCTGCCCAATAATGACTGTGTTTATATTGTAGCTATGTATTGTAAACAAATGGTATATATATATATAGATTGTGTATATATCGTGTTTATATTGTGTGTATATATGTAGTACCTGTCCAGTGCAGAGGCCGACCACCAGGTCTGCGATGAAGGCATCTTCAGTCTCTCCAGAGCGATGGCTCACCATCACACCCCAACCGTTACTCTGAGCGAGCTTGCATCTGTTAACACACACACACACACACACACACACACACACACACACACACACACACACACACACACACACACACACACACAGCAGCCGCTTTAAATTATATGCATGGCACATGTCCACATACAGTTTACAGTTTACTACTACTACACTAAAACAAAAACTACAACAATACAGTGATAATCAGATCACTTACGCGCGAATAGACTCAGTAACGGTGCCGATCTGGTTGACTTTGAGAAGGAGACAGTTGCAGGCCTTCTTCTCCACAGCCTGCTGGATACGCTTGGGGTTGGTGACTGTCAGATCATCACCGACAACCTACACACAGATCACACACAGATCAGACCTTCAGATTAGACTTCAGCCGTCAGCCTGTTTTTGTCCACACTCCTGCATTAAGTTGAATCCCCTGGTTCAATTCATTCATAACTTGTTAAGCTTGAATCCCCTGGTTCAGCTAATCAATATTCTCTCTCTCTCTGTTAAGTTACCTGGATATCGACATCAGCGGTGAACTTTGACCACTGCTCCCAGTCATCTTGGTCAAATGGATCCTCAATGGACACAACTGAAGAGAGGAAGGAAGAAACAAACAAACACAAAACATGAATATTATTAAATGTTTTAGCAGATAGTATTTGTGTGAACCAGGTCTGTGTGTGTGCATATATTGTATTATAGTATTATTATTATATTATCTTACCAGGGTATCCCTTGATGAAGCTCATATACAGGTCTGTGTGTATATATTATTATTATTATTATTATTATTATTATTATTATTATTATTATTATTATTATTATTATTATTATTATTATTATTATTATTATTATTATTATTATTATTATTATTATTATTATTATATTATCTTACCAGGGTATCCCTTGATGAAGCTCATATACAGGTCTGTGTGTGTATATATTATATTATTATTATTATTATTATTATTATTATTATTATTATTATTATTATTATTATTATTATTATTATTATTATTATTATTATTATTATTATTATTATTATTATTATTATATTATCTTACCAGGGTATCCCTTGATGAAGCTCTTGTACAGGTCTGTGTATATATTATTATTATTATTATTATTATTATTATTATTATTATTATTATTATTATTATTATTATTATTATTATTATTATTATTATTATTATTATTATTATTATATTATCTTACCAGGGTATCCCTTGATGAAGGTCTTGTACAGGTCTGTGTATATATTATTATTATTATTATTATTATTATTATTTTATTATTATTATTATTATTATTATTATTATTATTATTATTATTATTATTATTATTATTATTATATTATAATTATTATATTATCTTACCAGGGTATCCCTTGATGAAGGTCTTGTACAGGTATGTGTGTGTGTATATTATTATTATTATTATTATTATTATTATATTATTATTATTATTATTATTATTATTATTATTATTATTATTATTATTATTATTATTATTATTATTATATTATCTTACCAGGGTATCGCTTGATGAAGCTCTTGTACAGGTCTGTGTATATATTATTATTATTATTATATTATAATTATTATATTATCTTACCAGGGTATCCCTTGATGAAGGTCTTGTACAGGTCTCCCAGAGCATCTCCTGAGATGTGTCTTGCAGGGTCGTCAGGTGACTTGAAGTCCAGGTCGTACTTTCCACCCTTGTAGAACTCAGAGGCAGCAACATCCATGCCGATGATGATCTTGTCTGGGTACCCAGCCTTCTGGATGGCCGTCGTCAGCAGCTCCAGGGCTGCATGGAGACAGAGAATACTTTACTAACCAGGAACTGTTTCAACAAGACTGGTGAAGTAGTTTAGTGATGAATGATAGGATACGGTTTGCAGGTAAACTATGGTAGTCTAAGGCCTTGTCCATAAGTAAACAGTTTTTTTTACAGTTAACATAGTATTTTATCTGTGTCCCGTCAACATGAAAACTAACTGAAAACTGAGCTTTTCGAAAACACCTTCCAGAGTGGAGATCTTTAAAGGCTTTTTCTCTGTATATGAGTGGATGAGTGAAACGTAACATCATGACCAATGGCCCTCCAAAAAGCACAGCTAATTCATTAATTACAGGTAATATATTGCTTGTGACATCACAAAGGGCAATGATTCTGAACAGCTTGTTTAGGCTTGTTCATTCGAAGACCCTGGCCAAACAGCAAGGAGAACATGTAGGTCATTTCTCCCCAGCGCCTAAATCACATTTCAGACTGATACATCCATACTAAGACTAAGACGATAATAATAGGTCCCTGTTATGAGTGATGTTGAACATGTTTAAAGTAAACACACATCCCATCCCATATAAGTCCCTGTTATGAGTGATGTTGAACATATTTAAACACACATCCCATAATAAGTCCCTGTTATGAGTGATGTTGAACATATTTAAACACACATCCCATAATAAGTCCCTGTTATGAGTGACGCACCCTCAGTGTTCTCCAGGATGTTGGGGCAAAGCCGCCCTCATCTCCTACGTTGGTGGCGTCCTGCCCGTACTTGGCCTTGATGACGTTCTTCAGGTTGTGGTACACCTGCAGACAGACAGACAGGCTTTTATTGTTTAGTGTTCACCTACAGACAGACAGACAGACAGACAGGCTTTTATCGTTTAGGGTTCACCTGCAGACAGACAGACAGACAGACAGGCTTTTATGTTTAGTGTTCACCTACAGACAGACAGACAGACAGACAGGCTTTTATTGTTAGTGTTCACCTGCAGACAGACAGACAGACAGACAGGGCTTTTATTGTTTAGTGTTCACCTGCAGACAGACAGACAGACAGACAGGCTTTTATTGTTTAGTGTTCACCTGCAGACAGACAGACAGACAGGCTTTTATCGTTTAGTGTTCACCTGCAGACAGACAGACAGACAGGCTTTTATTGTTTAGTGTTCACCTGCAGACAGACAGACAGACAGACAGACAGACATGCTTTTATTGTTTAGTGTTCACCTGCAGACAGACAGACAGACAGACAGACAGACAGGCTTTTATTGTTTAGTGTTCACCTACAGACAGACAGACAGGCTTTTATTGTTTACTTTAGTGTTCACCTACAGACAGACAGACAGACAGACAGACAGGCTTTTATTGTTTAGTGTTCACCTACAGACAGACAGACAGACAGACAGGCTTTTAATGTTTAGTGTTCACCTACAGACAGACAGACAGACAGACAGACAGACAGACAGACAGACAGACAGACAGGCTTTTAATGTTTAGTGTTTTAATAATGTTATAAATGTTTTAATAATGTTATATGAGTGCTTTAATAATGTATATGAGTGTTTTACTAATGTTATGCAGGTGTTTTAATGTTATATGAGTGTTTTAATAATGTTATGAGAGTGTTTTGATTATGGTGTATGAGTGTTATAATAATGTTATATGAGTTTTTTAATAATGTTATGTGAGTGTTTTAATAATGCTATATCATATCAAAACAAATCTAATTTATTTGTAAGGCCCGACAACACACGGTAATGTCCCCATGGCCGGACACGTCTTCTTTAAACAAGTCAAGAAGAAACATCACAATAAATCAAGTACAAAACAAAACACCATGAAGTCCGTACTGTATTGTACCCATTCTGCAATCTGTTAAATAAAGTTTTCATTCATTCATTCATCCAAAACATTTTTAATAAATAAAATAAATGAATGCAGCACTCCCAGACATGCCCCACGTGAAGGTAAAAAATGCACCACAGGCAATGTGGACTGGAGGAGAGAAACCTTAGAAGGGCCGTTCAAGAGGGGATCTCCCTTCTTAGATGTCGGTGATAGTAGTGTTGCAATAAAACAGGCGAAACAGTTGGTAAGCATGCACACATACGTGTAATGAAACACAGATAAGTGCATGCAATAGCAACTGAACAAATTGCTAATAAATAAAAACATATGAGTGTTTTAATAATGTTATGTGAGTGTTTTGATGATGTTGTACGAGTGTTTTTTAATAATTTTGTATGACTGTTGATTGTTTTGAAGTGAAAACACGGTGGAGACAGTGACCTCACCTCAGCACCGATCCTCATGGCCTCGTGGAAGTTGGCGGCCCCTATTGGCAGGATCATGAACTCCTGCATGGCCAGCTTGTTTCCAGCGTGGCTGCCACCGTTGATCACGTTGAAGGCCTGTATGGAACCAGACACCATTCGTTTTAGAATCACCTTCCTCCCTTCTCCTGTCCTACACATAGGAACCCAATATATAGTAACAAATGGCTGCTTCTGGATTCATTCTAAGTACAACATATATAACGTATGGAGGGATCGAAAGTAAGGGCGTCCCGACGTCCAGGGCTGTGAAAAACATGGACTTTGGATGCTCATATCTGTCATTTGAGACCGATAAGAGTAAAGCCTATTGTTGGTGAGCCTGTGGTTTTGAGAGCTGTTCGACTGCATTAAAAAACAGATGTTTAAAATAAGTGATTCACTTAAAAGGTGGGTGGGTGTATCATGTTAAAAAACAAAAAGATGTTGGTGATATTGTGCAAAGATGAACTGTACCCCCATGTATGAAACAAAATAAAATTAATGAAAAAAATGAATGAATTCACTTAAAAGGTGCTATAATTAAAATGTAGAGTAATCATACAAAATATAAAATAATTAAAAAAAAAACATCCACAGAGCTATTAGAAAGGTGTGGAATAAAATAATCGCTTTCCCAACCAAACATTTTTGATTAATGAATTTATCATTTGAAAAATGTTGGCGGGTCCAAAATGAATGTTGTTTACATGTAGTGTGCACGTATCCCCTTCCTACTTCCCATTTCCCCACGTGGAATGCATCCGATTGGAATGACATGCTGGTGCTCTAGTGCGACATCTAGTGGCCGAATGTTATCTATACAGCACCTTTTAAGTGGTAGTTAACTATTTGGATATTTCAACTTTTCTGTTTCTGGAATTCTGTTACACTCTCCTTTTTTATTCATTAGGCCTAATTCATTGCCTATGCATTAATCAGCTTTTTCTACATTTAATTTCAATTTCAATTCTTTCTTATCTTTATTGAGTATCAGAAGATGATCATAGATGATGTCTATATCTGTCAATGTATACTAGAGAGAGAGAAATTGGAGGCAGCAAATGAAAGATTGGAAGCCATTAGATGCAAATAATCACAATTTATTATCAACCCCATAAATAACCCTCAGTCCTAATGTATATATGATGGCTTGATTCTTCTTGGAACTATTTTGCTTGTTGAAGAACGCCTGTGTATTACTCCACACTGAGGCCTGTTCACATCAAGAATCAAGCATCAGTAATACACAAGGACTTTTGTGTTCTGTTGTCCATGGTTAAAACGTTTGACACGGCTGCCTTATTTTATTCCTTTTTTCATACGGTATTGAATGATAACATCATCTATAATTAAGTAAGCAATAATACATTGTGACTAGGGATGCTCGATAAGGGATGCTCGATATTGGCTTTTTTACTGATACCGATATACCGATATTGTTCAACTCTTAATTTCTGATACGGATATCAACCGATATCAACCAATACCGATATATGCAGGGTTTCCCCCCCCCCCCCCCCCCCCCCCCCCCCCCCCGCCAAAAAAAACGTAATAATTTCAGGTAATTAACATTACATATCTCTTGTTGTGGAATTAACACAACATTATGCATACTTTTGACAATAAGTAAAATCAGAATTTGTTCTTACTTGCTTGCCTGGGTAAATAAAGGTTATAGAAATGTTAAAAAAAAAAAAAAAAAAAAAAAGATGAAAACAGATACAGATATTTTCCGGTATCACAATTTAATGCCAATATCGTTAGGCCGATAATATCGGACATCCCTAATTGTGACTTCATGCACACACACACACACACACACACACACACACACACACACACACTGTCCCTCTACTCACAGGAACGGGCAGGATGACGTCTTTGTTACCGGCGAGGTCGGCGATGTGACGGTAGAGGGGAACTCCCTTCTCTGCAGCACCAGCCTTGCATACAGCCAGAGACACTCCCAGGATAGCATTAGCTCCAAACTTAGCTAGAGAGAGAGAGAGAGAGAGAGAGAGAGAGAGAAGAGAGAGAGAGAGAGAGAGAGAGAGAGAGAGAGAGAGAGAGAGAGAGAGAGAGAGAGAGACCCATTATAGCATTAGCTCCAAACTTAGCTAGAGAGAGAGATAGATAGATGATAAGAGATGTGATAAGACATGTGTGCCAGATTAATGAAAAAAGAGAAACTTACATTTGTTCTCGGTTCCGTCGAGTTCCAGCATGAAGTTATCGATCTTTTCCTGTTCAACCACACTGAACTTCTAGACAGTGGGAAACAAAACGGGCAGAGAGAGAGAGAGAGAGAGAGAGAGAGAGAGAGAGAGAGAGAGTTACTCATAGAGAGGATTTGTATCGATACCATCATGTCATCCTATTTGATGTTGACGTTGATATCTTTTAACAGTTCATTAATAATTATTGGTGCATTTATTGACAGTGTACCTTCCCAGTCCAGTTAAGATACGTATTGAAAGGCAGAACAGGTGAATTCGGGATGTAATCGGTTGGAGAGTGCGGTCATTCAATGTGTCGTTGAGGGAGAGAAACGTAGAGGGTTTAGAGGAAATGCCGTTGGTTCCAGGACAAGTGTTAGAACCTGCAGCCAGATCTAGTGTTATGGTCTGTGAGTAGGGTGACCAGGTGTCCCCCTTTTGGTTGTACTGTCCCACCATTTGAGACCGCGTCCCACATATTGAGAGGATGTCCCTCTTTTCGAAGCAAAAAAAAATATATCGAACACAAGACATTCCTGTCAAGTGATAAAGTTTGAATATTTAAAACAGA
Source organism: Notolepis coatsorum (assembly GCF_963971535.1). Lineage (NCBI taxonomy): Eukaryota > Metazoa > Chordata > Actinopteri > Aulopiformes > Paralepididae > Notolepis > Notolepis coatsorum. Next base: position 83,585,037 of record NC_140165.1, on the reverse strand, counting down.
TGTTAGGTGGTAACAAGCCGGCTGCCAGTGC
>NC_140165.1:83574020-83584806 GCF_963971535.1 Notolepis coatsorum | reverse complement strand
TCATGACTGCTTGTCAAACTAGCTTGTTGTTGAAACTGTTATTTCATGACTGCTTGTCAAACTAGCTTGTTGTTGAAACTGTTATTTCATGACTACTTGACTTCAGACCCAACTAGCTTGTTGTTGAAACTGTTATTTCATGACTGCTTGTCAAACTAGCTTGTTGTTGAAACTGTTATTTCATGACTGCTTGTCAAACTAGCTTGTTGTTGAAACGGTGTTATTTCATGACTGCTTGTCAAACTAGCTTGTTGTTGAAACGTGTTATTTCATGACTGCTTGTCAAACTAGCTTGTTGTTGAAACTGTGTTATTTCATGACTGCTTGTCAAACTAGCTTGTTGTTGAAACGGTGTTATTTCATGACTGCTTGTCAAACTAGCTTGTTGTTGAAACTGTGTTATTTCATGACTGCTTGTCAAACTAGCTTGTTGTTGAAACTGTTATTTCATGACTGCTTGTCAAACTAGCTTGTTGTTGAAACGGTGTTATTTCATGACTGCTTGTCAAACTAGCTTGTTGTTGAAACCGTGTTATTTCATGACTGCTTGTCAAACTAGTTTGTTGTTGAAACTGTGTTATTTCATGACTGCTTGTCAAACTAGCTTGTTGTTGAAACTGTGTTATTTCATGACTGCTTGTCAAACTAGCTTGTTGTTGAAACTGTGTTATTTCATGACTGCTTGTCAAACTAGCTTGTTGTTGAAACAGTGTTATTTCATGACTGCTTGTCAAACTAGCTTGTTGTTGAAACTGTTATTTCATGACTGCTTGTCAAACTAGCTTGTTGTTGAAACGGTGTTATTTCATGACTGCTTGTCAAACTAGCTTGTTGTTGAAACTGTTATTTCATGACTGCTTGTCAAACTAGCTTGTTGTTGAAACTGTTATTTCATGACTGCTTGTCGAACTAGCTTGTTGTTGAAACTGTGTTATTTCATGACTGCTTGTCAAACTAGCTTGTTGTTGAAACTGTGTTATTTCATGACTGCTTGTCAAACTAGCTTGTTGTTGAAACTGTTATTTCATGACTGCTTGTCAAACTAGCTTGTTGTTGAAACGGTGTTATTTCACGACTGCTTGTCAGACTAGCTTGTTGTTGAAACTGTGTTATTTCATGACTGCTTGTCAAACTAGCTTGTTGTTGAAACTGTGTTATTTCATGACTGCTTGTCAAACTAGCTTGTTGTTGAAACTGTGTTATTTCATGACTGCTTGTCAAACTAGCTTGTTGTTGAAACTGTTATTTCATGACCTGCTTGTCAAACTAGCTTGTTGTTGAAACGTTATTTCATGACTGCTTGTCAAACTAGCTTGTTGTTGAAACTGTGTTATTTCATGACTGCTTGTCAAACTAGCTGTTGTTGAAACTGTGTTATTTCATGACTGCTTGTCAAACTAGCTTGTTGTTGAATCTGTGTTATTTCATGACTGCTTGTCAAACTAGCTTGTTGTTGAAACTGTGTTATTTCATGACTGCTTGTCAAACTAGCTTGTTGTTGAAACTGTGTTATTTCATGACTGCTTGTCAAACTAGCTTGTTGTTGAAACTGTGTTATTTCATGACTGCTTGTCAAACTAGCTTGTTGTTGAAACTGTGTTATTTCATGACTGCTTGTCAAACTAGCTTGTTGTTGAAACTGTGTTATTTCATGACTGCTTGTCAAACTAGCTTGTTGTTGAAACTGTGTTATTTCATGACTGCTTGTCAAACTAGCTTGTTGTTGAAACTGTGTTATTTCATGACTGCTTGTCAAACTAGCTTGTTGTTGAAACTGTTATTTCATGACTGCTTGTCAAACTAGCTTGTTGTTGAAACAGTTATTTCATGACTGCTTGTCAAACTAGCTTGTTGTTGAAACTGTGTTATTTCATGACTGCTTGTCAAACTAGCTTGTTGTTGAAACTGTGTTATTTCATGACTGCTTGTCAAACTAGCTTGTTGTTGAAACTGTGTTATTTCATGACTGCTTGTCAAACTAGCTTGTTGTTGAAACTGTTATTTCATGACTGCTTGTCAAACTAGCTTGTTGTTGAAACTGTGTTATTTCATGACTGCTTGTCAAACTAGCTTGTTGTTGAAACAGTGTTATTTCATGACTGCTTGTCAAACTAGCTTGTTGTTGAAACTGTGTTATTTCATGACTGCTTGTCAAACTAGCTTGTTGTTGAAACTGTGTTATTTCATGACTGCTTGTCAAACTAGCTTGTTGTTGAAACTGTGTTATTTCATGACTGCTTGTCAAACTAGCTTGTTGTTGAAACTGTGTTATTTCATGACTGCTTGTCAAACTAGCTTGTTGTTGAAACTGTGTTATTTCATGACTGCTTGTCAAACTAGCTTGTTGTTGAAACTGTGTTATTTCATGACTGCTTGTCAAACTAGCTTGTTGACGAAACCGTGTTATTTCATGACTGCTTGTCAAACTAGCTTGTTGTTGAAACTGTGTTATTTCATGACTGCTTGTCAAACTAGCTTGTTGACGAAACCGTGTTATTTCATGACTGCTTGTCAAACTAGCTTGTTGTTGAAACCGTGTTATTTCATGACTGCTTGTCAAACTAGCTTGTTGACGAAACCGTGTTATTTCATGACTGCTTGTCAATTAACTAGCTTGCGCCTCAAAACTCAAAATTCATATTCGCTTTATTGTACATTTCAGAGCACCCAGATGTCATGTTTTGACTTTGCTAATATGGAGTAAGTGTAACGTAGTGTTAGTGTAACGTAGCATTACATATACAGCCGGGATCAGCAATGCAAATCCTTGTAGTTTTGGATACAAAACACAAGTGGCCCTTGCACCTTGCAGTAAGAGATGCTTGTTGTTTTTATTTGGTTAAGTGAGCGTGTTGTGAGTGGGCTACGTGTTGCTATGCCAGGCCTGTCCTCACTGTCTACGTACATTGTTTTTAATAATGCACAAGGTTAGAGGGTTCCTTGTACAATTTACAGCATTAGTTCCCAGAATCTCTTTCATACCGCGCACAATTGGTATTATAACTGAATCTAAATTGAATCGGGACCTTGTGAATTGGAATTGAATCGACTCTGGCGATATCACGTGGGGATACCCAGCCCTGGATTCTATCTATATAATCAATTCAAGAATGCGTTTACATTTCTAAACACTGGTGTCTGGTAGGACATTTATTCACAGAAAGTGATGCACGAACTCTCGAGATGGACAGCAAGTACAGTGCAAAAAAACGCAACAGCAATGATCGCTTATCACCAATAGATGTCGCCAAAACAAACAGATATTAGGTCCTTGTGGATTGCCACTTTAAATTAATTGATTGATTGATTTTTATTGTGGAGTAAAAGAGGGATAAAAACATGAGAAAGTGCAAGCACTTATTTCCATCATGGTCCCTGATTTTGGACATGGACAGACATCATAAAACATAGAGCATCATAATAAAACAGAGCATCATAATAAAACATAGAGCATCATAATAAAACATAGATTATCATGAAAAAAACATAGAGCATCATAATAAAACATATAGCAACCCCATAAAACCTTAACAATGAATGATTAACACCTTTTCCCAGATAGCGGGTCTTGTCTCCGTCTCTCATCTCCAGGGCCTCATGGACTCCAGTGGAGGCACCGCTGGGCACCGCCGCTCTGAAGCGACCTGCACACACACACACACACACACACACACGCACACACGCACACACGCACACACGCACACACACACGCACACACACACACACGCGCACACACACACACACACACACACACACGAGGAGGGGCACAATACAGGTTATCTGAGTGCATTAAGGGCTGCAGCGGTGTAAATATTATGGGATAGAGTTGGAGTGGAGGGTAAATTGAGTGTGGAAATTGAGACTGACACGAATCCAAACATACATTTTTAAATATACACTTTAATATAAACAAACATACATTTTAATCTAAGCACAAATTTGAATACGTGTGTGTGTACAGTACAGATTATCTAGAGTAGAGGTGTGTTTGATTCGTACCCCTGCGGGTCCAGAGGGGATTGTGTCTGTGTATCTACAGTGTAATCTGAGTAGAGGTGTGTTTGATTCGTACCCCTGCGGGTCCAGAGGGGATTGTGTCTGTGTATCTACAGTGTAATCTGAGTAGAGGTGTGTTTGATTCGTACCCCTGCGGGTCCAGAGGGGATTGTGTCTGTGTATCTACAGTGTAATCTGAGTAGAGGTGTGTTTGATTCGTACCCTTGACGGTCCAGAGATCCACCTCCACGGTGGGGTTTCCTCTGGAGTCGAGGATCTCTCTGGCATGAATCTTAACGATCGACATCCTGACTGCAGAGAGAGAGAGAGAGAGAGAGAGAGAGAAAGGGGGGGGGGGGGGGGTAAAAGAAAGAGAGATCATTAACAGCTGACCAACAACAAAAATATATTCCTTGTTAAAAGAACACTAAAATGGTAAGTGTGTGTGTGTGTGTGTACACATGTATATGCATGAATGCGTGTGTGCACGTGCGCGCGCGTGTCTGTGTGTGTGTGTGTGTCAGACCTGACCTGTATTAGTTAGTCTGTGAAGTGCCATGCTGTTCAAAGGCAAGCAGTGCCCTCTAGAAACATGTCCCTCACCACACACCATACACTCCCCCTAACCCCTCCCCCCACCCTGACACAGTCTATCAGAGAGCAGCAGACCTGGCCTTGGAGAGTTGTGAAGGATATATATAGACCCAGAGAGACACATAGTTCAAAACCTGCACCTCTTCAACTTGGCCTTTAACCCCTAATCTCTCACTTTATATGTATATGTTGTGTCTGTCCACTGTCTGTTACTTTGTTACTCCCCCCCCCCCCCCCCCCCCCCTATGTAAAGCGACCTTGGATCCCTTGAAAGGCGCTATATAAAATGAAGTTATTATTAGTGTGGGTGACCTGGCGAAGCAACAAGTTGTTCTTGTTACTCTTTTTATTTCTTCTTCTTTATTCCACCGAATTTGCCAACACCACTCGTGCCAGATCTTTCATTGGTCGATGTTGACCACCTTTCATTGGTCGATGTTGACCACTCCCCCGATCCTTAGACCACGCCCCCTTAGGCCACACCCCCTCAGTGTATCTCTTGAACCGTTTGTCGTAGAGACTTGCGGATTGTGCCATTGTACTCGGTAGGGATATCCTCTTTCATTGGTCGATGTTGACCACTCCCCCGATCATTAGACCACGCCCCCTTAGGCCACACCCCCTTTCATTGGTCGATGTTGACCACTCCCCCGATCCTTCGACCACGCCCCCTTAGGCCACACCCCCTCAGTGTATCTCTTGAACCGTTTGTCGTAGAGACTTGCGGATTGTGCCATTGGTCGATGTTGACCACCTTTCATTGGTCGATGTTGACCACTCCCCCGATCCTTAGACCACGCCCCCTTAGGCCACACCCCCTCAGTGTATCTCTTGAACCGTTTGTCGTAGAGACTTGCGGATTGTGCCATTGTACTCGGTAGGGATATCCTCTTTCATTGGTCGATGTTGACCACTCCCCCGATCATTAGACCACGCCCCCTTAGGCCACACCCCCTTTCAAAAACTCGGAAAAATCCGAAAACTCGGAAAAATCCGAAAACTCGGAAAAATCTAAAATCCGAAAAAGTTCAAAAACTCGGAAAAATCCCAAAACCCGAAAACTCGGAAAAATTCGAAAAAGTCCCAAAACCCGAAAACTCGGAAAAATCCGAAAACTCGGAAAAATCCGAAAACTCGGAAAATTCCGAAAACTCGGAAACATCAAAAATCCGAAAAAGTTCAAAAACTCGGAAAAGTCAGAAAACCGGACAAATCCGAAAACTCGGAAAATTCCGAAAACTCGGAAAAATCCAAAAAAAAATTTAAACTCGGAAAAGTCCGATCTTCAAATGGTCTATGTTGACCACTCCCCCTATCCTTAGGCCACGCCCCCTTTTTGTATCCTTTGAACCGTTTGTCATAGAGACTCGCGAGAGACCCTCTCCCCCGTTGGCCGGCGGTGCACAGGCGTCACCCACACTTTCACAATTTCCCCCGCACGGAATTGTCTAGTTATTATTATTATTATTATTATTATTATTATTATTATTATTATTATTATTATTATTATTATTATTATTATTATTATTATTATCTTAATATTCCACCATTACTTTGGTATAGATCAAAAAAAATCCCCTCCAACATTGGAATACAATTAAAGAATAAAAAATATAAAAGTTTTGTCTTTGAGTCTGACATGTATGAGTCTGAGGCTACGTTTAGACGAGCGTTTTGTGAACAGAAACCGCAAAAGTCATCTTGCGGTTTCACTTTTAATTTTGCGTTTAGACAAGCGTTTTGGGGTGGAATTCTCTTTGCAGACGAGGCTGTAACGACGGAGCACCGCTGTCACACGATTGGCGCATATGTCACATGACGTGCTGTGAAGACCCGCCCTACTCTGCCTCTGATTCGCAGACTGTGGATGGGGAATGTGATTGGACCAAAGCAGTCACTCACAGACAGTGGGTCCACTCACGCCGCGGGACAGATTCTTGTGTATTTAACCCTTTCACTGCCACACGACAGCCGGTTGTGTGATAGTAAAGGGTTAACCTTCTGTCGTGTGGCAGTGAAAGGGTTAAAAGTACTGCTATAACGCTACGTTCCGAACACAGAACGGCGTGGGCCAGTCGAGGCACCTGCTGGCCCTGTAATTGGAATGAGTACACTTTAAATCCTTTAACGAGGATCCATTGGAGGGCAAGTCTGGTGCCAGCAGCCGCGGTAATTCCAGCTCCAATAGCGTATCTTAAAACTGGACTGATTCTTGTGTCTTTAAAAGTACTGCCAATGTAGCCTTCAAGTGATCTCCGTTGATATAGTCAGACATACTTGCTTTGTTTACGTCTCGGCTACTGGCTCTTACCTGCTACCTGTGACGTAAGCAGTACGCGCGACCAGAGCCGTGACAACCCTTTCGTCATCGTTTTAACAGATTTATACGGTTTGATAGTTTAGACGAAAGCGCAAAGGTTTTGCGTTTCTAGGAATTCCACCCTGGAAGGTAGTCTCACTTTTTTGCGGTTTCACCCCGTAAAAACGCAGTTTCCGTATAAACGAAAGGCACATCCGTAAAAATATTTTTGCGGATTCACCTGCTAGCGTTTCCGTCTAAACGGGGCCTGAAATGTTAGGTGCTGGGGGAATTATATGTACTCCTTGCTTTTTGGGGCAGGGTTTGAAGCTTAAACAAGCTGTTTGCCCTTGCTGACAATGTAGATGCAAGTAATCAATTAGCTTTGATTAATCAATTAGCTGTGCTTTTTGGAGCCAGGAACATTGCCTGCCTAACGTACTACCCAGTTTGTATCAATACCACTTCAATGATGAATGAATGAATGATTTTGATTTTCAAACAAGTATAAAAACAAAAATATATCTGTTCATTTGATATACAAAAGATAATAAAAAAGGCAACAAAAAGAGAAACAGATAAACAAATCATAGTTTACCCTGTTCGAAAAAGGAGTAGGAAGTATACAAATTATTTCTTATTCCTACCCCTTTTTAACTATCACAAATTATAGTTTTATTATATTGTTAATTATATGTATAAACCCTGTACAATCCAATACATTTATATATAAATACATTTATATAAATATATAATATATATATACTAAATAAATACCATATGATATACATAATTTCTTCTATTTTTTATTTACATCTTACACATACTCCCAATCAACACACTTCCTCTTCCAGATACCCATTTAAGAAAGATTTTTTGTACATCTTTTTAAATTGATTTATGTTTGTACTCTGTTTTAGCTCTATAACTCCAGACTGTTCCACAAGTCCACCCCACAAATTGACATGCACATACTTTTCATTTTGGTTCCGACACTGAGGTTTTTAAAGTTTAGCTCTCCTCTCAGATTATAGCCACCTTCTCTGAAAATGTTTTGTATATTCTTTTGCAACAGGTTATTTCTGGCTTTGTACATGATTTGTGATGTTTTAAATTTGACCAGATCGATATCAAGGTGTTTGATTTAAGAAACAGTGGGTTTGTGTGTTCTATATATCCTACCTTGTTTATTGTCCTTATTGCTCTTTTCTGTAATATGCATATTGGCTGTACTAGTTATTTCCCCAGACCTCCACACAGTAAGACAGATACAGTAAAAACAGTGAACAGTATAAAGTGTGTAATGATTTATGATCCAATATGTGTTTAGTTTTCCCTAGAATTCCAGTGCATTTAGCCAGTTTAGCTCGGACATGGCTTACATGGGGTTTCCAGCAGCATGATCTTTGTTTTCTCCAGATTTAGTGATAATTTGTTTTTGTCGAAGCACAATTTTAATTTATTCATTTCTGTAGTGATCATCCTCAAAATCTCCTGCAAATGTTCTCCAGAACAAAAAATATTTGTATCGTCTGCAAACAAGACAAATTTCTGTATTTTTGATACATTACATATATCGTTTATGTATAATATAAACAGTTTGGGCCCTAATCATGACCCTTGTGGTACACGAATACTGACCCTTGTGGTACCCCACAAGTAATATCCATATAGTTTGATTTATGTTCACCTATTTGCACAAATAGTTCCTGTTTCTTAGCTCCTCATCCAGCTCAACCCAATCCCCCTAATACCATACTTTTCGAATTGATTGAATAATATATCATGATTAATGGTGTCGAAAGCTTTTTTTAAGTCAATAAATACTCCCAATAGCAATTTTTTGGTTGTCGATACAATTAGTGATTTCTTCTGTTAATCCTTTTTGAATCCATACTGACTGTCTGTCAGCAGGTTGTGTTTTTCAATAAATGTGTCTAGTCGGTCGGTAAAACGTTTTTTGGAAAATTGGGAAAGCAAAGAAAGAAGCTATTTTCATATTGTTGGGGAATTTACTGTCTTTTTGCTGTCTTTTGAAGATGTCTAGCGAGTTGGCTTCCCTGATGTTTTGGGGTAGTTTGTTCCACAGTTTTGGGGCATAGTTGATAAAGGCTGCATTACCGATCCTCTTTTGACTGTTTCTGGGAGCCTCAGTAGTCCAGCAGCTGATGATCGCACTGTTCTTGCTGGTGTGTAATTTATTAGAGTGTTGGCGATGTAGCTAGGTCCCTGTCCATTTAGAGCTTTGTATGTAAGGAGAAGGACCTTAAAGTCAATTCTAAATGTTACAGGAAGCCAGTGTAAAGCAGCTAAAGACTGGACTAATGTGCTCTCTCCTTTTGGTTCTAGTTAGCAGTCGGGCTGCAGAGTTTTGGATTAGCTGAAGCCTCTCTGTGGTTTTCTTAGGGAGACCTGTGAAAAGTGCACTACAGTAGTCTAACCGGCTAGATATGAATGCATGAATTAGCTTCTGTCATAAATGTCATTATGAATTGAAAATGGGGGACCCTGATGTAAACAAGACGAAAGTCTTTCTCTGGTCTGCATCCCCTTAACAATTGGGTGTATTGAGCTGTACTGTATTGTACCCATTCTGCAATCTGTTAATAAAGTTTTCAATCAATCAATCAATCAAGGTCAGGCTCAGTGTCAATGCCAGTTGGTCTACAGACTAAAACCGACTACAGCTGGTGCGAAATCAACTTTGTCTGTTAATCTGAAATGTAGTTTATGAAATCAGTTCATCAGGCAAAAACACAAGTTACTTGGGACAATATAATCGTTCCTCTGGTATATTCATCTAATCACACAATTTAATGTTCCTAAGAGTAAGATGCCACAACTTAAGTTCCAGGCCATTCAATGTGATAAACTATAGGCCTACAAACTCTGAAATAATAATATTATTTCATGTTTTAAATTATTATTTAAAAATGTAATTGAATTTATAAGATAATACAATAATAACAGGGGGAATTGGTTTGCCCAACGTTAGTACCACCACAATCTCATTCGGTTCATTCACTGCATTACCTCATTACTCATTCGGTTCCGTTTAAAAAGACACGCGGTGTGTGTGAGCCGGTCAATGTTTTACCTGAGTGGGTTGGGCTGTCCGGTCCGTCCTTTACAACTGTCTGTCCGACTGACTTGAAAAGTATCGGGGTCTCGTGGCTTTTATAGACGCTCCCTGCGGGCCAGGCCAGATATGGAGCGCACAGCGGCCGGGGACCGTCTGCAAATTACAGGCCATGGGGAAAACGTTCACAGTTCACAGTTCTGTTCCACACACAGACGGCGTTGAGATACATTTTTTGTAAATATTAAACGCTGGACGGGGAAACTGTATGCATTAATTTGTTCCTGTAAGTCTACACTTACTATACATGCAAATCTATACTTTAAGGTGTTTGAAAACCATGTTGAACCTTTGAGATATTTTAATCTTAATTAAGTATGTAGGCTTGGCTTGGTGAATTCAAATAAAACCTCTACACTGTGTGTGTGTGTGTGTGTGTGTGTGTGTGTGTGTGTGTGTGTGTGTGTGTGTGTGTGTGTGTGTGTGTGTGTGTGTGTGTGTGTGTGTGTGTGAGTGAGAGTGAGAGAATATGTATGTTAATAATGAAGAAGAAGAAGAAGTCTTTATTTGTCATGCAGATTTAACACACACACATGCGATGGCGACCCACAGGAACACACACACACACACACACACACACACACACACACACACACACACACACACACACACACAATGAGTCGCTTAATGAAATGTTCTCTGCATTTCCAGACAAGGGAGCAGACAAGGGTTGCAGCATGCGCCGCGCCCGGGGACCAATCCAAGTGCTCCTGTCCGTCTTCATCACGGACGTGACAGTGTTAGCGTTCTGTTCTGAA